>NC_058415.1:299622-379230 GCF_002201575.2 Neomonachus schauinslandi | reverse complement strand
CCCCCCCACACACACACACCCGCGGGCGCCCCACTGACCTGAGGGCGCTCCCCCCCACACACACACACCCGCGGGCGCTCCCCCACACACACACACACCCGCGGGCGCCCCACGCATCTGAGGGCGCTGCCCCAGACACCCGCGAGCTCCCCTCACCGCCCGCGCAGCGCTCCCAGTCTCCCGCACACTTCCATCCTCAGTTATTTCTCAAAGGGGCCCCACTGTCAGTGTCAACTGCCCCCCTCAGGTGGCCCGCAGCGACACACGCCAGGAAGCCGCACAGCCGCCCGCCCCGGAGCCTGCGAAGGAGACGGCGAAGACTTCCGCTCTCCTCCGCCAGCCCGACACTCGGCTGCGGCGGGGCCGGGCGTGGACAGCCGAGCCCTAGGCGCCCGGGAGACGTGGGGGAGTGCGCGGCCGGCGGAGCCCTTCATCCGCCCGCAGGGACTGCGGGAGCACGTACTGCGCTCGCCAAGTGTCTTCCCCCGCCGCCCGCGGTTCCTCGCACGCCCGCCGCAGGGCCGCGATCTCAGCCTCCAAGGCGCGGACCTCGGCCCGCTGCGCGTCCATGGCGCCGCGCTAACGAGCAGCGGCCTGAGCGGTGCGCGCCTCGCCGGGCACTTCAAGCCTCCCGCGCTGCTGGCGCAGACCATCCGGGAACTCGGCGGGGGGGGCGGGGGAATGGGACCCCCGCGCGTGCGACCCGCGCCGCTCGCAGTATCCCGGACTCGGGCCCTCGCTGCGGCCCTAGCCCCACCTGGCCCCCAGCGGTCCCTGCGCTCCGAGAGGGTTGGCTAGCTCCAACCCGAAGCCCAAGGGCGCG
This sequence comes from Neomonachus schauinslandi, assembly GCF_002201575.2. Lineage (NCBI taxonomy): Eukaryota > Metazoa > Chordata > Mammalia > Carnivora > Phocidae > Neomonachus > Neomonachus schauinslandi. Next base: position 378,407 of record NC_058415.1, on the reverse strand, counting down.
GCAGCCCACCCCGCTCCAGTGGACCTTGGATCCACCCGGGCGAGTACGTCACTGGAGAGGCGGTTCCGGGACCACGTGACCGGGAGCTTCTGTATTTTCCGTCCGCTCGTCACTTCCGCTTTTTTGTCCAGGAGTCAAAGAACCGGAGGCTCTGATCGTCTGTAGTACGAATTAGGGAGTTTCGGTTTTGAGTCCTTCGCACATTGAGGGCAGGATGACGGAGGCTTCGCGGTACTCCAGAGGACCGCAAACCAAATGAAGAGGACTCGGGAACTGCGTATGGTCACGGAACCTTAGGAGGCTGGATTGGAAATCCGGTAGGAAGAAAGAGAGACCGCGCCTGTTGGGCCACGTGACTGGAAGTTAGGGACCTGGGCGGCGCTGGGTGCCGAAGACGACGTGGTGAGGAGTGGGTTTGGGGCCCAGGAAGTGACGGGGTCATTTGGCAGCCTCTTGCTTCTCGTCTTCGGGTCTTCAGGAGGAAGAAGGCTGGGGACTGGGGAGGCTACCAGAAAGCTGTAGGCCGTGGCTCACGCCCGGAGCACCAGCCCTGCTTGGGCTTGTGGGCGCTGTTTTGAGGTCGCGCGTGGGAGGGCCTGTGCGTTCTTGGGGAAGGGCAGGGTCCGAGCTGAGCGCCTGTCTCGTGATGGGCCTTAAATCTCAGTAACTCCGGAAGAGTTTGCCTGAGTCGGTCCTAATGCAACAAGTTCCCTGGTGTAGTGTTACCAGTTACAGGTTCTGAGACTAGATCTGTTTCTAGTTGTGGCTTCACCGCTGGTTCTCCGAATGGCATTGGGAGGATGCCTTCACCTCTCTGCTCCTCTGAAAAACGAGAGGCTTGCGAACCGCCTCGTACAACGCTGGCACGTGGTGGGAAAAAAAAAGCCTGTGTATCTGTGGTATCAGCTGCTGTCGTTGTGACTCAACAGCGTTTTGCAGAGGCTTGTGTTGTCACGTAGCATCGTAATTGTAGCATGTGTGCAGTCGGGGCTCTGAGGAGCTCCGGGATGGAGAGCTGTCCTCCGCATGTTAATCGGCCACATCCCGTTTCTGTCAGCTTTTGTTAAAGTGAATAAATGAATGTGTGAACGAATAAAGGAAGAACACCTAAAAGGATGCATAATAAATGAGGGGGGTAGAGTACAATATCGTGGTCATGTAGAAGGAAAGACTTTGCCGGTACCTGTGTCTGTGTGTGTGTAGAGGAGGTGCTGTTCCAAGTGCGTTTGTGGAAAACGTGGATCTAGGGCTTGAGCAGAGTCTCCAGGGATAAAATTTGGAAGTAATGCAGGAAGAAATGAAACACGGGTCCAGGCCACCAGTTTGCCATAGAAGGTGCGGGGAAAGGAGGTCGGGGGCTTTTTTCAGATATGAGAAGAACCAAGGGAAAGAACTCTTCCAAGTAGATAGAAAATTGTTTTTCTCACTAGAACACACTGAGTGTATGCGCAGCCTTCATGAAAGCCGACAGAGAAGTGAAGCGCCTGTTTGTGGGTGGCCTTGGTCAGAACATTTCCAAGGCAGACCTACAAAATCAGTTCAGCAGATTTGGAGAAGTTTCTGATGTGGAGCTCATCACACGAAAAGATGACCAAGGTGAGTTTGTAGTCCTTCGTGGGTCGTTAAAGGCAGATAAAATTTATATCAAGTATCACAAAATAGTGGAGCCCCAGAGTGAATGTTAGCCCTGACGCTGAAAGTGATACGTGTTTCATTACAAGATACGAGTCTGTGTGTGCCAGCCCCCTGCCCTGTGCCTTGAAGGTGTTATGTAAAATGTGGAACCTGCCCAGAATTGCATTTCTGAAATCAAAAGACATTCTAAATTCTAAAACATCTGCTTTCTGAAACATGCAACTGTTAATTTCCAAAGCTAGAATTCTAGTATTTACTAGGTGTTCTGTTGGATAGAATATTACTGACATAGAACAATTGAAACACTTCTTTAACTGATGGCTTAATTTCTTTTGGAATATTTTTATTTATTTATTTATTTATTTTTATTTTTTTTAAAGATTTTATTTATTTATTTGACAGAGAGAGAGACAGCGAGAGAGGGAACACAAGCAGGGGGAGTGGGAGAGGGAGAAGCAGACTTCCCCGCTGAGCAGGGAGCCCGATGCGGGGCTCGATCCCAGGACCCCAGGATCATGACCTGAGCTGAAGGCAGACGCTTAACGACTGAGCCACCCAGGCGCCCCTGGAATATTTTTATAAACATGCTTAGAAAAATGCAATCTTTGTATCCAGTAAAAACTAAACAAGATTTTTCTTTGAAAGAGTAAGATTCTAAGAGTCATTTTTTAAATGTAGAAACTTGATCATTTTTACATTGTTCTCTGGGTAAGAGTTTAAATAATTTTTTTTTCTTTTAGGAAACCCACAGAAAGTCTTTGCATATATCAACATCAGAGTAGCAGAAGCAGATCTGAACAAATGTAAGATTTGTCTTCTATTTGCTTTCTATGTGCTTTCTATTCTATTTGCCATTTCATGTCACTGTGTAACTTGGAATAACTTTGGTTCTAAATCTAAACCTTAACAGCCGCTTGCAAAACATCCAGAAAAATAGCCATGGTTGAGAGAATTCCAACACCCTACAATTCAGCAGGTTTAGGTCCATCCCATTTGGTGTAAGCAGGCATATGGCAGCACATTGCTCAAAAATGGATTCTCAAATATTTTGGACAAGGGAACACGTTCATAGAAACTGCCTGTTAACACATAGCCCACTGGATATTATGCCATACTCCCCCTCCCTGGTGTGTTTATTTCTGAGGCAGCTAATTCTTGTCATTAAGCACCATTAGGAGAGGGCTTCACAGTATGCCCTGTAAGACCATATCCTTAAAATTATGAAATCTCTATCAGTAAGTTTAGTAGAGCTGAGGGCAAACTGGCCTTCAACAAAGAAGGAGGGGGAGATAGTTGGTACAGCCACTGATGCAAGAATGTGTGTGAGTTACTAGAGTCTGAAAAATTAAGACACTGAAAAGAGAACATGCTAATGGAGAAGGAGGTCCATCAGCCTTCTATGTTCTCATTGGGAAAAAAACTGATCTGTCCTCTCGTTCAGTGAGAAATAAGTGGTGGTGAAGAGCACATCAGCTCTGCTGTGACCTGTGACAAGTTGTTTAAACTAGAAGCCCCAGTTTACTTACCTGGTATATAACAAAGGTAACGTTGACCTCACGATATCACTGCAAAGATTAAATTGAGCAATACATTTGTATTTAGTGTAGTACCGACCATGTAGAAATTCTGCTTGTGGTTATTACTAACAAAGCTGAGAGCAGCTATTGAGAAAAATCAGCTTCTGGGGCGTAGGAATCGAAACACAGTTCAGTCATCTGCTGCTAATTATTTGCAAGTTACACAGCAATAATTACTGTGGGGTGATAAATAGAAGTTCTACAGGATTTCATTGTCTTCTGATTCACCCTCTGAAATTACGTTTCACGTTTTATAATTTTAGTGTGGGAGATAACAATAAAATGTTAAATAAATGTCAGTCATTCACCAGAGGTTTCTGGTATCACTTTGTGGAGGAATGATAAATTTCGCTTTACATTTTACACATTTGCTTCATTCAGTTCTTCTAGGAACGCTGGACGATAGGGAGCTTAAGGACTCCTGGGGTGGTTGGCTCAGCTGAGACAGGACCTAGGCCTTTTCTCCCCAGGTCGTGGTTTTTTTTTTTTTTTTTTTTAAAGATTTTATTTATTTATTCATGAGAGACAGAGAGAGAGAGAGGCAGAGGGAGAAGCAGGCTCCCAAGGAGCAGAGAGCACGATGCGGGACTTGATCCCAGGACCCTGGGATCATGACCTGAGCCGAAGGCAGACGCTTAACCATCTGAGCCACCCAGGCGCCCGGTCGTGGTTTTTTTATTCTGTGTCTCTTTTTGAAAAACATGTACTTTTCTTGGTACTAATTAGAAAAAGCATGCGCTGCCATATATTTTTGCATTGCCGTGTATTTGAGTAATAATTCTTTACTTTACAGGTATGTCTGTTTTAAATAAAACAAAATGGAAAGGTGGAACACTACAAATTCAGCTAGCAAAAGAAAGTTTTTTGCACAGGTAAGATTTGTTCTGCATGGATTTAAACTCTATTTCGTTCTATTGTAAATGGTTTTATATATTTACTTAATTGATTGAAACTATCAAGTAATATGTTATTATATACTTGGCAAACTCAAACATTACAAATAGAGCTAAAACCAGGGGTACCTGGGTGGCTCAGTTGGTTAAGCGACTGCCTTTGGCTCAGGTCATGATCTCAGGGTCTTGGGATCGAGCCCCACGTCGGGCTCCCTGCTCAGTGGGGAGCCTGCTTCTGCCCCTCCCCCTGCTCATGTTCTCTCTCTCTTGCTCTTTCTCTCTCAAATAAATAAATAAAATCTTAAAAATAAAATTACCTTTCTTTAAAGAAAAAAAAAAGAGCTAAAATCCCTTTCAACTGTGACTCCCCACGACCCCAGACCCACCAAAAAAGATAATGCAATGCACTTACATGGTTTTTTATTTTAAGATTTGCTTTATGTATTTGACAGAGAGAGCTCACAGCAAGGGGAACAGCAGAGGGAGAGGGAGAAGCAGGCTTGGCGGGGAGCAGGGGCTCCATCCCAGGGTCTCGGGATCATGACTTGAGCCCGAAGGCGGACGCTTAACCGACTGAGCACCCCCAACATGTGTTTTAACTTAAAAAATATATACCTATTTGATCTTTGTAAACACAGCCTTCTCTGGGGATGTAGATCTTCCCCCTTTTTTGTAGCGATTGTTTAGTACTGTTTCCGAAAATAGCTATACCACAGGGTATTTGGTTATCCCCCTGTGATGATGGACATTTAGACTATTTCCACTTCTCATAATAGCTGACCCTTGAGAGTGGCTCCTGCATAGTCCATGGGTTCCTTGGGTTTATGTCCACAGGAGAGTTGTTTTATCATAGGATTATGTACATTTAACATTTTAATAGACATTAGCAAATTGCTTATGTTGATTTTGGCTGTTAACGCTAGAGTCATATAAAGACACGAAGATAATAGGAAGTCCCTGTGTGAGAGGCATAAGATTAATTATGCAAGTGATTTAAGAACAAGACAGTGTAATAACCATTAGAGCATTTTAAGATCCTGCAAGGTATTATTGTCAGAGAGAAAAGATTATATGGGTTTGGGAGATTTCTAAATTGGAAATAGTTTAGGGATGTACAGCTGGAGCGACTGGGAAGGTTGGTTAGATTGTTCTAGGCCCAGGAAATGGCAAGGTCTGAGACAAGTGGCAAGCAGCCTACTGAAGGCATATTTTGAAGGAGTGGTCTGGTGAGACTCTGACTTTGTTCTTCCGCTCAGGGCCTCTGTGAACAGGGTAGTGATGGGACTTTATTCCGTAGCAATTCATTGCCTACTCTGTGTAGGAACCGGAGCCCTGGTCCTGAGCAGGGTGGGCATGCTGTGCTGCTACTTTGGAGTGTCTGGGCAGGCATGCCTGAGGAGCTTGAGTCTGACCATCATTCTGGGAAGTGGAATGTAAAAGAGACAGACCAGAGGCAAAGAGGCCCCTGAGGACTGGTCAGTGCAGCTCTCCAGGCCTGAATAAGGTGGGGGGGGTTGAATTGGAAGGTTGCGATGGCATTCTGCATTCTCTTCATTAAGAGGGTAGAAATAATCAGGCCTTGGCAGATTGGGCTCTCAAAGACACCTCTTCTTCATCAAGAGTGAAGGGATTGAGGATGGAGAAAATGCTAAAAGTGAGCAGGAGAAAATTGAGAGGCTCTAAATGATCACTATAAAGTCAGAAGCTTTACGGTATTAAAAACAAAACACTTGGGCGCCTGGGTGGCTCAGTTGGTTAAGCGACTGCCTTCGGCTCAGGTCATGATCCTGGAGTCCCGGGATCGAGTCCCGCATCGGGCTCCCTGCTCGGCAGGGAGTCTGCTTCTCCCTCTGACCCTCCTCCCTCCCATTCTTTCTTTCCCTCATTCTCCCCTCTCTCACTATTGGAACAAAAAAAAAAAAAAAAACACTTAATAGCATGGTTGGTTATTTTAACTCTTATTTATATTTTTTTATTCAGATTGGCCCAGGAGAGAGAAGAAGCAAAGGCAAAGAAAGAAAAATCAACAATAGACAACACCAGCTTTTTGGAAAAGTTGGGAGTGGTGGATTTCCATGTGAAAGCTGTGCCAGGGACAGAAGTGCCAGGTCACAAGGTGAGTCCTGCTGGCAGCCTGAGTAGCCCAGGAACCGAGTCCTGAGACCGGGGAACCATGGGTGCCATGTCTAGAGCAGTTGCTTTTTCCCTTGCTTTGAAGCACTTAACATAGGCAGTGCTTTATGGTTTTCACAGTGCATTTGCAAGTCTTGGGAACGCACAGTGCCCCCTCATTTTACAGGAAGAAATCAAAACCCAAATGGAGGTGGGTCTCCCAAGCGACATTGGTGGTGAGGCATACAGGCTGGTCCCAACTTTGCCTTTTTAATGATTAGTGTTTTTGTTAGTGCCCTACATGGTTTATATGGGACTGATAGCTGCCCCACATGTCCTTCTTTTTTCTTTCCTTATACGCTGTTTTTGTGAACTCCTGTTTCATCATCAAAAACAAAACCCGACGTGGGGTGCCTGGGTGGCTCAGTCGTTGAGCATCTGCCTTCGGCTCAGGTCGTGATCCCAGGGTCCTGGGATCGAGCCCCGCATCGGGCTCCCTGCTCGGGAGCTGGTCTGTTGCTGGTTTCCTAACTCCCTTCTCCTTCTCCACTCCCCCTGCTCGTGTTCCCTCTCTCGCTGTGTTTCTGTCTGTCAGATAAATAAATAAAATCTTTAAAAAAAAAAACAACAAAACAAAACCCAACAGTAATATGGCCCGCTATGAGTGTGAATTTTTTTTTAAAGTTGTGTTTATGCAGTGTGGTTATTCTTTTCCGTTTGTGACATACGTAGTAAACGTGTTCCTTTTTTTTCTTTTAGAATTGGGTTGTGAGTAAATTTGGAAGAGTATTACCTGTCCTTCACCTAAAGAATCAACATAGACGTAAAATATCCTTTGCAGTTGGCCTTTCAGAGTAACTATTATCTGCCACAGTGATGGATACTTGCCGAAGTTCACTTCATCCCACTAGAGTTTCCCTGCCTCTGCCAGTAAATCTTAGATGCCTAAAGGTTACGTTCCCCATTTCTAGGCAAGGTAAGACCTACCTGCTTCCACGTGTGAAACAACGAGAGGTTCATGAGACACTGTGAGGAGGCTTTATGCTAGTGGGTGGCGAAAGTGACACTTGTCAGAGAAGCACTTGTACTGACTAACTTTTACATCCCCCGTCTTGACGGACATGGATTCAAAGCCGTTGCCCAAGGGGCCAAAGAAGGGCGAGGGGCTCTGCTGTGGTTGAAGGAGGTGCTGGAGGAGGTGGGGCATGGTTTACAGTGGTAGAAAGTGGTGGGAAGAAGACCAAGCAGGAGGAAAGCAGTAGGTGGGAACATGCAGATGGGCAGGAGAACGGTGGGTGGAGAAGTACTTCTTACGGATGGAGGCCTGTTCCCTTGAGGAAGTGAAGTCAGATTGCCGGGGGCCGTGAATTCCCAGCATCGTGGACTTGTGGGCAAGCCGTAACCCTGTGCGCCAGGCAGGGAAACAGGCAGCTCCAGGCGTTCCCGAGGGGATGCAGTGGAAACAGCTGGGTTCAGCAAGTGCTGGGGGAGCATGCAGCTGATGGGCGGGTTGTCCGAGATTAATAACTGCAGCAGACCGCTGCCACCCTGGGGCTAGAGAAGCGGAGGTGGGGGGTGTCTTCATTGCTCACAGCTACTGTGCCCTGGGGCCGCTGGAGACCTGGCCACACCTGCTTCTGCTCTCCTCGCGCTAAGGTCCGGGAAAGCTCACTTCCTGTCAGCCTTCCCTCTGTGGCAGCCACCAACAACAGCAAAGAGGAGGACACTGAAGGACAGTGTGAAGCTGACAACAGACACTGCCTGGCACATCTCCGTTTTTGGCACGCATTCAGTAGTTACCAGATGCTAATTTAGTTCTTACTAAAAGTCCTAGAACGACTTTTCAGGAGTGACCACTGAAAGCAGCTTACACTTGCCTATTCATACGTGTTAGGAAACCAGCAAATGCTAGCTGTCGTCACAGCACTTTGACATTAACTAGGCTTTTTATGGACAACGTCAGCGACAGAACAGGCCTAGGAAAGAATTACTAGCTTCCTAGTAAAGACCTACAAGATGCAGAGAGTGGGCAGGATGTGGAATGGATCTTCCTGGGCTGGGAGAACCAGAGCTAGGATGCACCAGGACTGAGGAGGCAGGAATGGCCAAGAGCAGTTGGAGTAAAGGCTACGCAGCGTCCAGCTGTGCCCTGCAGAGTGCCCCTCTGTACTCTGCTTTACAGGACCAACTCAGATTTACAGAAAACCGCATGTGGCCCCTGTACCTGGAATAGAACCTGTATGGGTTTGCTGCTGTGCCAGTTAGCCGTGACGGTGCTGTTTTAACTCTAGACGTGCCAGTGCCACAGATCCTGAGGTCACCCAGTGAAGTGCTCATTGTGTTTGATGGGAAAGGGAGGGTAGGCCGAGCAAGTGACCTGCTCGAGGTCAAACAGTACTCCTTGTGCTTCACCACATTGATAGGTTTTCCTAAAACCTAGTGCCTCTGTTTTGTTCCTTGACTCTGGTAACATCATGAAGTACGACCCATCAAAATACTGCCACAACTTAAAGAAGATCGCGGAGGATGTCACTCATGCCACCCCTGTGTCCAGCCTTACCTGGGAACTGGAAGGAGGGGATGACCCTATGAGTAAGAAGCGACGAGGGGAGTTCTGTGCTGTTCACAGCCCCCCCCGGAAGAGGATCAAAGCACAGAAGGACGAGGCGCCCGCTGCTTCTCCAGCTGTGAGAGCAAGACCCCGCATGGTCCCAGGGGGTCTGTATCCCACACAACAAGAGGTGGCACAGGACGCACCCTGTAAGCCCGTTACTGCTCAGTTGCCCTTTGTCCCTGCTTCTCACAGCCAGAAACTTAACAGTGTGTTCGTTCAGGCTTCTGGCACAGGAACTACCAGGCACAGAAATCACATGTCTGAAGAAGAGATGCGATTACCGATCGCAAGAGAGGAAAGCCTGGGGAAAACTGCATGGTCCTCAGTGGGTGACTCTGTACATGAGCCCTTTGAAGTCGTGCAGGGGGACTTCAGGTCAGGTGTTCGTAAGTTGCGTTCTGTAACAGCATTACGTGTCAGTAACGTCTCCTGCCGGGATGGGAATGGTAATGCCCTGGGAAACGATTGCAACTATGATTCAGGAGATACAGATGAGATCATCGCAGCAAAGAAAAAGACCAGTGAGGTCAAAAACAATGCAGAGTTTTCACAAATGGAAAAGTCTGCACCCAAGAAAACGTCTTTGAGAAATAGAAAAAACTGTGTTACAGCGCAAAAAAGAAAGAACAACCCAGAGCAAGCCGTCAGTCCCAGGGTCCCAGCCCACTGCAGCAGCAGGGAAGAGGCAGGCTCTGCATCAGAATCTGCCGAGTCTTCGGGAGATGAGGAGTATGATGCCATGATGAAAAACTGCCCCCGTGTGCAGCTCACCTTAGCTGATCTGGAACAGTTGGCTGGCGGCATCCTGCAGCCCCCCGAAGAAGATCCTGAGCACGGTGGCCAGGAGACCGCCACAAAGTGTGACAGGACTCCGGGTGGCCTCCACAGAGCAGCCCAGCCATGTATCTGTCCCGAGGACATTGTGGCTGCCCTTTTAGAAGGAGAAGAGAACACCTGTGGAAAACAGAAACCGAAGGAAAACAACTCAAAGCCAAAATTCCAGGCTTTCAAGGGAGTAGGCTGTCTCTATGGAAAGGAATCAATAAAAAAACACTTGAAAGAGATTGTTGCCTCTGACAATATAAATAAAGATCAGAATTCCTTGAAACTTGATCCCAGTAGCATGTCGATGGAGAAGGGGTCCCCATCAAGCAAACTAACTCCTCTCCAACATGCAAAGAAGACAAAGGACCCAAACCAAACTCGGCCTCAAAAGAGACGTTCTCCTTTCCACAGCCAGGATCACAAGATGGTGTCCCCTAGCAGTTTGGAAGAGGGAGGTAGGAATCCTATTTCTAGTCTTTTGCCGTTAAAAGATAAGAAATATTTAAGTCTTGGTGCAAAGACCCCCGAGGTAGACTTTGATGAAGACTGCCGCCACAGGACCGGGGAGACCGGAGAGGGCTCCGGACAGAGGAGCCACCCGGCGCCTGGGAAAGCACCGGAGGGCTCCTCCAGGAGAGATGCTCGGGGAAGCAACACCAACTTCCCACTTTCTGTGAACATTTGGTCCGATGTTCACACTAAGGAGAGGCATGCTGAAGACAATCAGAAGCGTTTGGCAGCCTTGGAAGCAAGGCAGAAAGCAAAGGAAGTGCGGAAGAAGCTGGTTCATGACGCCCTGGCAGACTTGGTGAGTGCTCTCCCAGTGTGGGCGCCACGAGGCCACCCTTCCTTCCCTTGAAGGTCGGCGTGCCCCTCCAAGCTCTTTATCCCAGCACCCACCCGTTTCATGTTGTGTCCCTTCAGTTAGAAGCTTTTTTTTTTTTTTTTAAAGATTTATTTATTTGAGACAGAATGAGAGAGAGAGAGAGCACATGAGGGGGGGAGGGTCAGAGGGAGAAGCAGACTCCCTGCCGAGCAGGGAGCCCGATGCGGGACTCGATCCCGGGACTCCAGGTTCATGACCTAAGCCGAAAGCAGTCGCTTAACCAACTGAGCCACCCAGGCGCCCGAGTTAGAAGCTTTTGTCGCCTTATGTCTTTAGTATATACCAGAGACATTGAGTTTGAACTCTGTTTACTGAAAACATTCTTACTTGTTTTAACCTAAATTTTTCCTCATGATTTCTTTTCCTTTGGAAGCTATAACTGGCATAGTTTAGTGACGTGCCCGAATTTGCAAACAAGTCACCAGTGATTTAATCTCATTAAGATTCACGATACTGACTTTATCTATTCTTTCAACAACCGTAAGTGTCTGTGAAGTCCCAGGCCTTCACAGTTAGTGCTAGACTTCCGGGATGAGGATCGTGGTCCCTGCCTGTGGCGGTCGTTGGCTCACAGAGTGGTGGGCACAGGGCCCAGAGAGAAGAGTGCCCATGCACCCCAGCAAGTCAGCCAGGAGCAAGGGCAGGGGGCTTCCTCAGCCTGAATGGAGTCTAAGGAAGAAGGATCAGTGTGAACTGGTTGGGCAGAGGCAGGAGGGCGGGAAGGGAGAGGAAAAGCATTCCACGGGAGGGGAGCAGTTTGCAGTCAGTGTAACAGATGTACAGAAGATGAGGATGCTCGGGAGAGGAGCAGGGCAAGTGGTGGGAAGGCTGTGGAGGTTGGACTTTATTCTGTGGCTGTGGAAAGGAAAGGGGTGAAGACTCGCTGCATATATAACAACAGGAATCTGCACACTGGCTCACAAGCCATCCAGCCTGTGGCCCATTTTGGTACAGCCTTCAAGCTAAGAACGTTTTTACGTTTATGAAGGGTTTTTAAAAAGAAGAACCAAGATTATATGTGGCCTGCAAAACCTAAAATATTTACTCTCTGGTCCTTTACAGAAAACATTTACCAGCCTCGGATCTGGGAAAGATTGTTTAGGCCATGACAAACAATAGGTCAGATTGGGAAATCTGGAACCAGGGAGTGTCTGGGAGGTAATTAGCCGAACCAAGGCAGTGACAGTGGGAATAAACTTAAAAGACAGCAGCAGGGTCCACACCTGGAACTTGGGGACCAAGTGGACACGCAGAGGAAGAAGTCTCAAGTTTCCATCTTGGGAAACACGTGGATGGTGGCGTTCACTCTGAGGGATGAGAAGGGGCTGTCTTAAGGTGTGGTGCCTTTGTCAACTGCTCTAGGATGGTCATCCAGAGGACAAGCCGACACACATCATCTTTGGCTCTGACAGCGAGACAGAGGAGCAAAGCCACCTGGGAGAGGAGCCCCTGAAGGTAGGTCGCTCGGGAAGTCCGTGCGGGCTTTCCGCCACTCTCGCAGGTCCATTTCTGCCTCCTGCATACCAAGACCTCCGACAACTGCCACGTTCAACACCAAGTCCTCCCGAGCCACAGTGAGCCCCTGGCACCCCCGACCACCACACATACCGATACCAGATTTTCCCCACGTGAAGCTGTCCTCCACATCATCCGCCAGGAGGCATCAATACTGGTGCAAGCTGCAGAGAGCGTGCTCTGTAGTGACTGCACCCCTCCCCCAGTGCGGGCTGCACAGGGAGCCTCCAGATTAGGGACCCAGGTCCTGGGAGATGCATCTGGGTTTCTGGGTCTTCAGTGTGAGAGGAAGACTGGAAAGAAGGGATTGCAGGTCGCCTCCGTTGTTAATAAGCACTCCCGTGTGCATCTGCGTTCCAGGAGTCCATGAGCAGAGCATCTGGGAGGCTGTTTGACAGCAGTGAAGACGAAGAATCTGGCTCCGAGGACAGTCACAGGTTCAGAATTAAACCTCAGTTTGAGGGCAGAGCTGGGCAGAAGGTTAGTGAAGACTGAAAAGTAATCCCACCTACAACATGTCCTTGTTGCTGAATGGTGTTTCCATCTGGGTACGTGCAGGCTTATTTGGATGGTTCGTGGGTCGGTGAGGTTATGCAGACGCTAATGTAGGGAATTCCAGGGTGAAGGAGGTGTGCTTGGAGGGTCTTCTGTGGGAGCGCGGTCTTGGGAACGTGGCTCCCAGCTGTCCACGTGTCTGTGTAGCTCCTGGACTTGCAGTCTCACTTCGGCACTGACGACAGATTCCGCATGGACTCCCGGTTTCTGGAGAGTGACAGTGAAGAGGAACAGGAAGGTAAATACCTCCCTGTCCAAACGGTCCTGCTGTCCGAGCTGGGGGACCCTGAGAAGTCATCTGGTCTAGGAGAAACTGCGCCCCAAGCCTTGTGAGGCCTGTGACCTCTGGGCTGCTTACGCAGTCCTCCTTGAGCTTGAAGCTGCCCGAAGGACAGGAGAGGATGGCATCCACAGAGACTGTCTCCCTCTGGCCTGTCCCTGGCCCAGGGGGGCGGGGGGGGACACACCTGGCGGTAGTGCAGCGGGTCCTGGTGAGGTTGGGGGAGAAGCTGAGCATCTGCCTTCCCTCCACGGGGCGTGCCGGGGCAGGTGTTGGAGCAGCGGTGAACACGGAGTGCCCTTCCGCTTGGAGTCCTCCCGACGTGGGTGCATCTCCCAGCCGGTGATGCTCTCTAGGACTTTCTCCTTTACAGCAGCTCCAGACCGTCTCCACACGACCTGTTCCCTTACCCGTCCAAAAAGCCCTCACGTCCCACCTGGCCAGGAGGGCGGCCCTCCAAGTGGGGCCCCTGCTTGCCTCTCCCGTCTCCGGACTTCTCTATCCTCACACCTTTTTCTCTCCCTCCTGAGTTAATCTACCCCGAGCCTTAGGCCTCACCATTCGTACTTCCTGCTACCCCTGCTCACGGGCGTGCTCATCCTGCCCTTCTTTCTGCGGACACAGGCCTTAGGTCCCCCAAAAAGCCATTCCTTCCACTCTGCCGGATTTCCAGTTGCCATTCCCATCTTTTGCATTCTAAACTTGAAATTAAAAAGTAAATTGCAGCTAATTCAGAAGAAGTGGCTTTTTGTTGAAAATGCACTTTCTGATCTGACTCAGCCGCTCTTCTTTGAGGTGATTATTCTGTGTAGTGTACGTTTCTGGAAACCAGTGTTCAGAGAAAATTCCCCAGGGTCCACGCCAACTTGTGTTTCAGAGCTTCTTGCTCACAGTTCCTCGAGAAGGCAGGGGCAGACAGAACCGTGGAATAGCCTGCATTGAGTGCCACGTCCAGAGGTTGCTTTCTGAACTTCTGGCTCTTCGGTCTGTGTCTCACAGCCATGGATGCCCGTTCACCAAGCGCAGTGGCATTTCCTCCAGCTTCAGCCTCCAGCCTGCCTGTGGCTTTCGTCCCTGTTCACCACCTCGAGATGTTCTCTTCCCTCGGCTCCCACACACCGTAACTCTTGCTTTCTTCCTAATTCTTGGTTCCTGGTTTTCCCTTTGCCTCTACGTGTATATTCTTCCTAGGGTTCTTAGGTTCCCCGTGGCTTCAGCCTTCCCTTGTACATCAGAGTGAAAGCTGTTGCATGTTAGCACATTCATATGGTCCAACCTAATGTAAACGCTTTGCACTTTCTTCAATGTGTGTGTTCATTTTGTTTCCTGCACCTGGCAGGCCCTCCCCTCAGGGGATCCACTTGGTGTTTCCTGCCTTAGACTCCACCTGGTTTATAAAGCTTTTCTTGATGCAGTTGAACCTTCTCTCTACCTCCTTTGAACCCTTAGACATTTCAGGTATTTCTGTAGAGAACTTACTCAAAGTACTGTCTTATTCTGGTATCTGTTACATGGCTGCTTGTCTTCTGCAGTGAGTTCAGGGGTCTTCCAGGCTTAGACCACCTCTGTATTTTGGCCTGTAATCCAGACTAGTTGCTTTGTTGTCTGATGTTAGTGTTTCCTGTAGTTGAAGATAACAGCATTTGGGCCCACAATGCCCTGTGTGTGTAGGACCCATGGCTCTCTTCCTGCAGCATTTGTTACTGAAGCAGAGGCCAAGCAACTGTCTTGTAAGGTGTTATAGGTCAGGAGAATTGCCATCGTTCACTACCTTTCATTTTTAGGTTGATAGGTAATTTAAGTCACATTTTTAGAGCGGTAAAAAATCGGTCTGTAATCACTGTGGTTTTGTGATTAGTATCTTGCTCTGTTGCATTTGTCGAGCTTTACCTTAAGAACTTTGATTTGCCACTGAAAGCCATCAACTGTAGATTTTGTTTTCATAATTACAGGTGAAAATGGGACTTTTCATTTGTTGGTCATGTGACTTCTGGATTCCCTGTGGCATTGAGAATCATGGGGTTGGGGAGGTTAGGAAAACAGGGTTGGACTTTTCTTTCTCCTCTTTCACTGTGCTTTGCCCATGTTTAGGTGCTTTATGATTATTTGATTATTGAGACCACTCAAGCTACGTTTGCCAAGAGATTACTAATTCCCCCTTTCCCTCTAAGAGGTAAATGATGAGAGAACAGCGGAGGAAGAGGAACTTGCTGCGGAGAAGCTCAGAGCCCTGAACGTCGTGCAGAGTGTTTTGCACACTGCCGTGAGCAGTTCTGCACACAGAGGATCTGGAGCTGCCAAGAAATTTAGGTCTGGCTTATGTTCCATCCCGTTCCACCCTGTTTTCATTATTGAACTCGGTTTAAAACTAGGCCGTTTTAGACGTCCTGGGGAGGGCAGTTGGCAAAATGTATCAGACCCTTACAAACATATTATCTTGGACCCACTGGCACACTTCGAGAAACTAATCTTAAATTTTTTCTCTGTTTTTGTGCTTACATGTCATAGCGGCCTTGCTTTCAATAGGGAAGCAGCTTGGACAGTGGTTTAAGTATTAACTGTGGAACTGTATCAGTGTAATTTTTCGTTACGGAAAATTTTAAACACATAATTTGTAGAGACTGGTGTTTAGAAAGCCCTGTAAACCAGCTTCTGTAGTCACCAACATGTGATCAATTTTCCTTTCTTTTGTTTTTTAGGGGTTTTGTTTGTTTGTTTTTCTTTAAAATAAGCTCTACACCCAACGGGGTCTTGAACACACGACTCCGAGATCAAGAGTCACGTGCTCTACAGACTGAGCCAGCCAGGAGCCCCCAGTTTTCCTTTCTATACCTTCACTCACTTTCCCCCACTTTCCCCACTAAAATACTTTATGCAGATCCAGTTTTAGCCATATTTATTTTAGTATGTGTAAATTAATTTTTAATATTAAAAAAAGACTCAGGGAAACTCAAAACTAGGTAGCTTATAAAATATGACCTTCTAACAAGATCCTGATAGTTTTCTTTGATTGTGTGGTTTTGTCTTGCTCAAAAATTGGAATTGTCCTGGGGCGCCTGGGTGGCTGAGTCTGTTAAGCGTCTGCCTTATGCTCAGGTCATGACCCCGGGGTCCTGGGATCGAGTCCCGCATCGGGCTCCCTGTTCAGCGGGCTCCCTGCTTCTCCCTCTGCCTGCCGTTCCCCTCTGCTTGTTCTCTCTGTCAAATAAATAAAATCTTTTAAAATTTTTTTTTAAAAAAATTGGAATTGCCCCGATGTTGAATTACAGTTTGCTATTAATTTTTTGCATTCAGCTCTGATTTCTGTCTGCCAGCTTACTCCTGTCTGTTGTTTACACAGGGATGTCATACATTATGATCCAACGAGGCATGACCACGCCACTTACGAAAGGAAGAGCAGTGATAAACCAAAGGAAAGGTAAATCAGCTACCACTCTCTGTAGCAGGATCATAGGAATTAATCTCATTTCAGACCCTGAGAGAAATAGAGAGTCATAGATAGATAATCCTGGGTAATCTCTTCTTTGCAAGGTACTTCATAACTTACTTTTCCAAATAAGGTAATGTTCACAGGTTTTAGTAATTAGGGCCTGGACGTATCTTTTTGGGGGCAGCACTTCAGTCCAAGACACTTCTCTAGTGTGGTAGAGCCTCTGTTTCCTGGGCCGCGACACCGTCAGTTTGATAAATACGGCAAGTACACGGAGCAGCCAGTAATCCTGCCTGGCCTACTGCCTCCGTTTTCCTACCGTGAAGTCAGTAAAGACAGTGTGGTTTACTGAATTAGATCATGGAGCAAAAAAGACGGTGGAGAAACGGGAAATGAGAACGAGGCTTGAGCTTAGTTAACGGTAATGGATTGGTGTTAACCTTTTGTTTGACAACTGTGTCATAGTTACAGAAGATGTTGCCGTGCCAGGAAACTAGGTGAAGGCTATTTGGGAATGGTGTCTTCCCCCAGAGCAGGTGGCCCCAAAGAGGAGGAGGAGGCCACAGTGTATTTTATGACCTAGTCTTAAGTCACACACTGACAATCCACCTTATTCAGTTTTCTTGAAACAAGTCGCTAAGTCCAACCCATATACTTCGATGTGGGGAGGTGGCTTGGAAACAACACCTCTTAAAGGGAGAAGTAACGAGGAATATGTGGGCATATTTAAAACCGCCATAATCCGCCCGCTAGCCAGATTGTTTACATCACTGCCACATGCACAATACGCTCACCCCTCCCTCGATGGCCCAGAAGCCTCACTTTTACAGTATCTGTTCAGAAGCTGGGGTGCTGTCGTCCAAATCAGATCTAGAGGCAAATGAGGCCTAATGGTCGCACTTCCTTGAGTACAACACCGTGAGTGCAGTCCTTCTGATCAGAGACAGAACTGTGAACTCGAGGACAAGTCACCTGTCCCTCCGCGACCACACAGTGGTGGGGCAAGCACAGGATGGCCGCTGGAAGCCCTGCTGTTCACCTGAGGGAAGCACGAGGCACAGGGGTCACGGGTCCGTAGCAGCTCTGAAGTCCAGACCGGGAAATGTGGGGACTTCTTTGATTAGAACCACAGGCCTGGTGATAATTCTGTGTGGTTCTTGACTCTGCCTTCGGGATCATCCTTCCTTTTTTGTGAATGGTGGTGTGCGTTTGTGGCTGAGTGATTTTCTCAGCCTGCTTTTTGCTTGTAGAAATGTGGGCATCCAAAAGCCTTGTCATTGTAAAATGTACCTGTCAATCCAAGTGGTGTTTCTGCTAATATATTTCTCTTAAAATATTTGTGGGTCTCCTGTGATCTTCTTGAGGGTCACGCCCATGAGGCAGAAGCCACCAGTCATTTTACTGTGGGCTTCTGCTGAGACACCATCTGTAAAGTCCTTAGGAGCCTCACTGGCCAAACGGTTGAGGTTTCTGAGCTATGGCTAGGGTCTTAACAAAGCGTTTTGCTTTATATTTAGACTGAGGTCTACGAATTTCTCTGTTAAAGATCAGACAGTAAGTGTATTGTCTATTGCAGTGATTCCACTGCCTTGTGGAAGCAGCCACAGGTGGTACGTGAGCTAGTGAGGGAGGCTGTGTTCTAATAAAATTATTAGCCAGACACTGAGGTTTGCATTTCACATTATCTGTCCACGTCACAAAACCATCTTTTTATTTTTACAATCATCTCAAACCATAAAAGGTACTCTTAACCAGCAGTGCACACATAAATAGGCAGCAGCCTGGATTTGGTCTTTGGGGCCCAGCTTGACCAACACCTGCTGTAGACCGTGTTTTCCTGTGTCTTAGATTGGATCTTTGCTTAGAGGCCATTTCTTAAATTTCATGTCATTTGCCTTCTAGAAATTAGGGGTCTTCAAAACCATGAAGTCCTGGCTTCTTAAAGAAATGTCTTTAGAGGCGCCTGGGTGGCTCAGTCATTGAGCGTCAGCCTTCAGCTCAGGTCATGATCCTGGGGTCCTGGGATCGAGCCCCGCATCGGGCTCCCTGCTCTGCGGGAAGCCTGCTTCTCCCTCTCCCACTGCCCCTGCTTGTGTTCCCTCTCTCGCTGTGTCTGTCTCTGTCAAATAAATAAATAAAATCTTTTTAAAAAATAAAAGTATTGGGGCGCCTGGGTTTAAGCGTATGCCTTCGGCTCAGTCATAATCTCAGGGTCCTGGGATCGAGCCCCGCATCGGGCTCCCTGCTCGGTGAGAAGTCTGCTTCTCCCTCTCCCGCTCCCCCTGCTTGTGTTCCCTCTCTCGCTGTGTCTGTCTCTGTCAAATAAAGAAATAAAATCTTTTAAAAAAATAAAAGTATTGGGGCGCCTGGATGGCTCAGTCGGTTAAGCGACTGCCTTCGGCTCAGGTCACGGTCCCAGGGTCCTGGGATCGAGCCCCGCGTCGGGCTCCCTGCTCCGCAGGAAGCCTGCTGCTCCCTCTCCCACTCCCCCTGCTTGTGTTCCCTCTCTCGCTGTCTCTCTCTCCATTGAATAAATAAAGAAAATCTTAAAAAGAAAAGAACAGGAATGTCTCTGGTTTCAGTGTCTGCTCCTGTTGTGCTGCAGACAGCGGATACCTTCAGACCCTCCCACATGTCTCCCTAGCTAGCTCCCTGTTAGCAGGCACTTCCCCGGTTCTGCTTTAAAGGAGGTGGCCCATGCTGCTCAGTGTTGTTCCGTGGCAGAGCAGGGATCCCTCTCCTGTGGTTCCAGCAGCATTTCCCTCACCATCCTGCAGCCGACACGCAGCCTCCTCAGTGGCTGTGTGACTCCTCCTGACAGTTTCTTCAGGCTCTTGCTGGCACGGTCCTTGCTGCCTTCCGACGCCTGCCCATTACCTGGCTCTGTAGCCCCTCCTCCAGTTTGGGTTTTTGTTAGAGCAGCACCCCACGTCTAGGTACCAAAATCTGCATCAGTCATGAATCGCTGTGTAGAAGAACGTCCCCAAAAATCAGTAGCTTGAAGCTATAAAGATTTATTAGATCCCAGTTTCTGTGGGTCAGGAATTTGGGAGTGCTTCACTAGGTAGTTCTGGCTCAGGGGCTGTCAGGAGATTACCTGCAGGCTGGCCCACACACGTGTCTGTTGGCTGGAGGCCTCGGTTCCTTGCATCTCCATTTGGCTGTTGGCGTGCCCTCCCAGCATGGCAGCTGGCTTCCCCCAAAGCCGGTGATCTGTAGGGTAGGGGAGAGCGCAAGGAGAGCGCTCCAGTGCTTTCTCTGACCCTCATAGTCATCTCATCTGCCTTAGTGCATTCCTCACAGGGTCAGGAAGTCCAGCCTGAGCTAGGGAACAGGGGAATTAACTTCCACATCTTTAAAAAGGATCAAAGGATCTTTGGACCACTTTTAAAACCACCACATGGTGGCTCAAGGATAATCACATGGAACTGCCTAAAGTACACCATTTTTCATAGTGCTCAGTTTCGTAGGCATCCCTGTTTTAAATCCTAGC
This sequence comes from Neomonachus schauinslandi, assembly GCF_002201575.2. Taxonomy (NCBI): domain Eukaryota; kingdom Metazoa; phylum Chordata; class Mammalia; order Carnivora; family Phocidae; genus Neomonachus; species Neomonachus schauinslandi. The sequence continues at coordinate 358,592 of NC_058415.1, read as the reverse complement.
CAGGTTGGTGTTTTAAATGAAGTATTAAAAGTTTCTTTCCAGGGCGCCGGGGTGGCTCAGTCGTTAAGCGTCTGCCTTCGGCTCGGGTCGTGATCCCAGTCGGCTTCTCCCTCTCCCTGCAGCTCCCCCTGCTTGTGCACACTCTCTCTCTCAGATAAATAAAAAAAAAAAGTGCATAAAAAAAAAAAAAGTTTCTTTCCACAATAGTCTCTCCCAATCAGATAACCAGTTAGGATATCTTGTTAACTTATGATTTTAGCTAATACAGTTAGAATTTTGGCCCAATATTACTCATGGTATGTGGAGAGGACTCTGATAAGAAAAAGGATTTTAATCTTTTAATAACTAAAATTCAGTATTGGCAAACAGCCATGTAACTTTTTGTTTGAGATCAAAGAGAAAATAAATGCAGAACAGGTATATAGTAACATCAACATTTCATATCGAGACAAAGTAGACTTAGCACATTTACAGTTCCTTTTTAAAACTTAATTATGACTAAATTCTTTTACACCAATTTTGTAAAACTCACAGAATTTTAGAACTTAGAAGTTACCTGGTGTAGCATGTTTGTTTTGCGGGTGAGGTAATAGGCCTATTGCTGCTGAATGATTTTGTTACTTAAAGCTAGTATGTTATGTGTGATTTCTGGAATGTAGCTCCGAGGATAGAGGAGGATATGATTCGTGTGTAATACTTGGAGCTTTTTGACATAGTTTTGTGTATTAAAAGCTTATTGGTCAGGGGCGCCTGGGTGGCTCAGTCGTTAAGCGTCTGCCTTCGGCTCAGGTCGTGATCCCAGGGTCCTGGGATCGGGTCCCACATCGGGCTCCCTGCTCTGCGGGAAGCCTGCTTCTCCCTCTCCCGCTGTCTCTCTCTCTGTCAAATAAATAAATAAAATCTTTAAAAAATAAAATAAAAAATTAAAGCTTATTGATCAAGGTTCTGCTTTTATGAGTAGAGTTTTATATGTGGATGTTCTTCGTTGTTGAAAGAATGGGATTAGTCTTCTAAGGTGTTGTTCTCCTAATCTCTGGCAACTGATGGTCTCTTTGTGATGTACGCGTCTGTTAATGTCACTGCAGTAAAGCAAAACGGAGGAAGCAAAGGGAGGAGGCCGAGAAGCTGCCTGAAGTGTCTAAAGAGATGTATTATAGCGTTGCTGCGGACATAAAGGAAATATTTCAGACTACAGAAGTTACCAATGAAACAGCAGACGACACACCCTCTAGTGAGAATCGCAATGGCGAGAAAGTTGACACCTACCACCCGGCCACTCTGACGACAGCGGCCAAGCAGCCTGGAGGGTTCACGTTCTCCTTTTTTGATTCAGACGCTAGAGATGTAAAGGAAGGTACTTTTAAATTTTTTTAACGTTTTCACTTCAGGCAGCTTGAACATGATGGATTGAGTGTACATTAAGTGTAATGATGTAACATCAGCTGAAGAAAGAATTTTTTCTTCCACCTAAATGGACAGTATGAGATTTGGTATCATATGGCCAAAACAACATGCCAAGAGCTGTGAGTAACAGCAAGAGATTGTTTTTGCACTTAAGGGAGCAAACGTCTAGTTAGGTGCCATGAGAAGGGAAGCCCGAGAGTAATGTGCAGCATTCCTTCTTCTGAGTGGAAATAATCACGAGGAAGTATGTAGTAAGTCCCCTGTTGAAACAGCTTCATGCCTTACATGCAGTTAGAAGAGGCAAGATTTGTGGAAAGCCAGTGCCATCTGGTGGGGAGAGGAGGAAATAGGCCACCCTGGCTTTCCACAGGTACACTATGTCCTCAATACGTCAGTTCTTTCAGACTTTGTCCTTGGAAATGTGCCAGAACCTGGAGAGAAAAAAACCCAGTACGTACAGTTTCGCATTCCACTTCAGGAGGTTTACCTGTAAAGGCCAGCATGGGCGGAAAGTTAAACGCCTGTTACTTAGTGATAGTCTCCCCTGGTAAGGGAGGTTGCTGTTCCTCACTTGGTGTTCACGACGGAAGTGCAGCTTTCCTGGAAGTTCACTGTAAAAAACAGGATGTCTGCATCTCGGAGAGCACGTGCCCACCTAACCACAATGTGTGCTGCATTAAAGATTAGCTGTTAACGTAGCATCCATCCACGTGTTAGCAGATGAGTATTTATGTCAGTTCTGTGGTCCTCTAGCCCGAGGTGCAGAGATCCAGTGTTTCAGAATTTGTGTGAGTAAGACACGGTGATGCATCCTGTGCTCTGCTGTGTTGTCCATCGGAGCACCAGCGTCTATCGCAAACTGCTGAGCAGAGCTGGTGTCACACTGACTCTAATTCCTCCAGCCGAGAGCCAGGTGTGAGAACCCAGCCTTGAAATGAGCGAGACCCCTCAGCAACCTGGGAGGTGTGATTTCGGTGCTTGGGGAACTTGGGGCACTGTCCACAGCCTTTTCAGCAGTTCTGGAAAGAGGGTTTGGGAATTGAAAGTGTACACATGTGTTCCTTTCCTCGTTGATGAATAACCAGGAGGGGCAGCTGGTCTCACTGCATCGTGCTCTATTTTAGGCAGCTCTGCTAACATAGGTGGTTCCTTTTAAATTATGTTGCCCGTTTATAAACCTTTGGTTTTTATGTCTTTCTATGCTCTTTCTATATTCCTTATCAAATCACCCTGGCAATGCCAAAAAATAGGACACGTTCTCTCAATTAATATTTGAAAATCAAAAACGATACTACCTATTTTAAATCAACGGTTAAGGTCCTGGACACGTAGAGATATGTGTGCATGGTGAAAGTGACCATTGAGTGTGTGCAGCTACAGTCCTGTCCCCTTCCTTTGTCACAACAATACAGATGCCTACAAAGCTGAGCCGGTGAAAACCGGGAAGGTTGTCTGGCAGGGAGCCCCTCGTTTCCAAGATAGCAGTTCCGAAGAGGAGGATGTTGCCGAAGAAGAAACAGAAGACAGGGAGCCCAGCCCCAGGTAAGCAGTTTCTTTTGGTGTAAAGCCCGAGTTAGACATGCTGATACAAGTATGCAAGACAACTTAATTTTCTTATTCAGCTCCTTCAGAGTTCTTGAGCTTTTTTGTGACGGGGAGCATGTTTTCTCTTCTTCAACCTGGGTAGCACTGGGTGGGGGTTATGAAGTCCCGGGTCTGGAAGGAGGACCCTGGAGCTGTCCCATGGGAAACACTGGCAGATGGGATAGCAATAGTGGGATGAGACCATCAGCAACCAGCGTGAGACTTAAACAGTCCTTGTTACCAAAGCTTCAGATACAAGAGAAGAATGTTGACTAGAGAGAGGGTGGAGTCATTTTAAATCAGGGCAAAATGAGCAAACCATAAAGCAGATCTATTTAAGGAATAGTTCATTTATATTTTCAGTGTAAACATTTCATCTGAAATATTGAAATTAACCCAGGTCTGTCTGTCTCTCTCTCTCTTCTCTTTTGCTTTAGAGAAGTATCATTACCTGAGAAAGAGACCACTAGATTTTTCTTTTTTTCTAAGAATGATGAAAGACTTCATGGTAAGTCCATTTCTCCATTAAATGGTATAGAACAGGAAATGATATAGAATAGTTCTCACCACTGCGCATTCCAATAGAGTCACATGCATCCAAGAAAGAAGTATTTGGCAAAAACTGTGATCCTTTTCCCTGTCGTGTGGTTTAGCGGTCCCTGTTAGACTGATGCCAGTTGGCTTAGTAAGCCCTGGAGGGCTGAGGGCTCCTTTCCACCCCACCCTCCCTCATTCAGTATCATCAACAAGGACTTCTTTATTACGGGGACCTGCTTAGATGCTAGACATGCAAAACTCCTGTTTTTAGGACCCTGAAAGTTCAGGCTCTTGGTGAACTCTTTTTTTAAAGCCTGGCACAAACAGAAACCAAGACACATAATGGTAAATGATACATAAACAGTAAAATCCTAGCACTGCTACATTTTCTTTTTTTTTTTTTTAAAGATTTTATTTATTTTTGACAGAGAGACAGCGAGAGAGGGAACACAAGCAGGGGGAGTGGGAGAGGGAGAAGCAGACTTCCCGCCGAGCAGGGAGCCCGATGTAGGGCTCGATCCGAGGACCCTGGGATCGTGACCTGAGCCGAAGGCAGATGCTTAACCGACTGAGTCACCCAGGCGCCCCAACACACCATCTGTTTTAAAGGCGTTAATCTCCTGCCTTGTCTTTTTTTTTTATGTTCCCCTAGTAGGTTCTGATTTATTCTGGAGAGGAGTGGGGAATAATATTAGCAGGAATTCTTGGGAGGCCAGAACAAACAACTTGCGTATGGTGAGTAACTGTATCTCCATATTGATTGTCTCCTAAAATAGATGCCGTGCTATTTTTGTGTTAATATTTGTCTGGTGTAAGAGAGTGAGAGTAAGGTGTGAACCTGAAGACACTAAGGATGACACCTGAGACCATGATTTAAATGCTCACAGTGCAGGGAGAGGCATTATTTAGGTCAGGCTACACCTGGTGCAGGTTAGCAGTCTGCAGAACAGCCGACTTAGGGGCCCAAGTTCCAGCCATGCTTGTTAAGTAACAGTAGATCATGAGATTTTTGGAAGACTAAAATACAGTTTCAATTATAGACAACTCCCAAAGTGGTTTCCATAATCCTGACATTGAATAATCTAAATTTTACTATATAGTTACAGAACATCTTGAAAATGATTTACATTTATTTTTAACAAAGGCTTGATATGTTTTTATAGGACTGCCGCAAGAAACATAAAGATGCCAAAAGGAGAGTGAAACCAAAGTAACTGTCAGCATTGGTTTTGATACAAATGTGAAGAAGGCTCACCTTTGGAAACTGGGTGATACAGAAAATAATTTTAAATGAGAAGAACTCACAGTGAAGGAGTATTCAAAATCTGCCTGATGGATATCACTCTGCTATCTTTTTCTGTGGCTTTCCTCTGTATCTCTTCCTAAGTAACTCTTCAAAAAAATAACCTGACCTTTTTTTTTCCTAACAAAGCACAAGACAATCCCCCAAAATGCTTTTTATATTATAATCTCTGTGCTATTCTCAGTAACTACTAGGTATTTCTAATGCGGGGTTTACATAAAGTCTTTTTAAATGTATGGGTAAGAGCACTTACATTTTCCAAATTCAGCTTTGTGTAAATTATATGCTACTTGAAATATTTATTTCTCATTGTATAAAATATACTTTACCTCCATTTTGTCCTTTTTTTAAAAAGAAGTTGAATAGGGGGTCGCCTGGGTGGCTCGGTCGGTTGAGCGACTGCCTTCGGCTCAGGTCATGATCCTGGAGTCCTGGGATCGAGCCCCACATCGGGCTCCCGGCTCGGCGGGGAGCCTGCTTCTCCCTCTGACCCTCCCCCCTCTCATGCTGTTTCTCTCTCGCTCGCTCTCAAATAAATAAAAAAAATCTTTAAAAAAAAAAAAGTTGAATAGGGGCGCCTGGGTGGCTCAGTCGTTAAGCGTCTGCCTTCGGCTCAGGTCATGATCCCAGGTTCTTGGGATCAAGCCCCTCATCAGGCTCCCTGCTTCGTGGGAAGCCTGTTTCTCCCTCTCCCACCCCCCCACCCCCCCGCTTGTGTTCCCTCTCTGGCTATCTTTCTGTCAAATAAATAAAACCTTTAAAAAAAAAAAAAAAGTTGAATACAGATCAGCCTCAGTTCTGTACTTCTGTCCTGATGAACAACTAACTGAAATGCAAGACACTTCAGACAAGCATCATAGAAGAGTTCTGTGAGGACCAGGGAAGGATGCCAAGTAGAGTTTTCCTGTTCTTGGCCTCCAGGAATTGATGGGAGGCGAGCCCATTAATCCCAAAACTCTGGTTTAACCAGAGGCTTATGAAAAATCCAAGTTAGCTGTCAGGACTCTTGAGTCCAAAGAGGGAGGCAGATTTAATATTTCCTTAAATCAAACTGGTTAGGATTCAAGACAGGTATGCCTGTCAAACTGCACGCTGTTCAGAGTTGTGTTGTAGAGACAGCCCCCAGGGATGGTCCTTGAGCCACAATGTGTATATCTGGAATTAAAGTATTTATTAATTTATGTCTTGACCGAATATAAACTCTAGAGGGCTGGGATGTCATCTGGTTTATTGACCATTGTGTCCCAACTGCCTAGAACCGTGTCTAGCACATAGTGGTTGCTCGGTACGTTTTTTTTTCTTCCAAGATTTTATTTAAATTCAAGTTCACATGTAGTGTAGTATTACTTTCAGGGGTAGACTTTATTGATTGATCAGGTCCATCTAACACCCAGTGCTCATTACATCCAGTGCCCTTCTTCATGCCCATCACCCAGTTACCCCATCCCCCGACCTCCCCTCCAACAACTAAATAAGATAAAGACAAAGGGAGGCCAACCCTAAGAGACTCTTAAATACAGGGAACAAACTGAGGGTTGTTTTGAAATAAACAAGTCCAAAGAAGTAAGCAGCTGAAGAGTCTTTTGGGATTCCTGTTTCCAAGACTTGATGGAAAACAGAAAAACCACCACTCAGCAGGATAAATAATCCAAATGTTCCACCATCTCTTGATGCAGATTACATTTATACATTCCTACTGCCGCATAACAGGCCAGCCCAGTAAAATAATTTTGCTCACAAATAAGCAATTTGGTCAGGACTCCGTTGGCACCCCTCATTCCTCCTCCCTGTAGTGTCACCGAAATGGCTCAACTGGGGCTGGAGGATCCACTTCTGAGATGGCTCGCTCACTCAGTGCCTGTCCCTGCGTTTCTTCCCAGCATGGCGACTAGGTGTCAGAAGCAGAAGCTGCCAGTCTCTTTTCACTATGTTCTACGAGTCACAACAGACAGAGCCCAGCCAGAACCGAAGAGAAGGGGACACAGACCATCGCCTCTCAGTGGGAGAAGTGTCAAGGAATTTGGCCATATTTAAATCTGTCACACCCGCCATCTTCAAAACAGACAAGTGACGTCAAGTATCCTTGCCCACCCCTAATTCCTGCCCCCCAGATACAACCATCTTCAGCAATTTTATTTGTGTTCTCTGATGCTTCTCTCCATTACCTGACATGCTTATGCTGTGATTTCTTGGCTTTTCTTTTTTTTTAAGATTTATTAGAGAGTGCGTGCCCTTGTGCAAGCACGAGTGGGGGAGGGTGGAGAGAGAGAATCTGAAGCAGACTGTACGCTGAGCACAGAGCTGGATGCAGGGCTCTAATTCATTACCAGAGATCAAGACCAGAGCTGAAACCAAGTCAGTCACTTAACCAACGGTGCCACCGAGGCGTCTTCTTGGTTTTTCAGTTTTAGACATTACCTTTTGTCTCCTACTCTAACAAGTGAGGAGTCAACTCTGATCCAAGTTGTGGATTTTGACATATAACTTTTTTTCTAGAATCTTTTTTTCCACTTGCTCAACCTCTTTATGGATTTATATCTTTCAACAGTACCATAAAATGTTTCTCAGTACCATAAAGTGTTTCTCAATGTTTTAAATGATCAGACCTGTTGTCCCCACCTTTTTTCCTGGACACATCTATCTGGGAGCCTTCTATCCTGCTCTAATCTGGCTGTCTGGACAGATGGTAAAAATGAACTGCACAAAGTGGAGTACTTCTAGTTAGTAAACGGAAGAAACACCTCTAGTAAATAAATGTCCCTACCTAGAGTTTCTCATTTCATCAAGGTAGTGAGACCCCCTGACTCTCATCCTGGAGTGTAAGTGACTGTTGAATGAATGCTTGCACAAACTCTCAGTGTTCTTAAACGTGCTGTGCCTTCTACAGACTCTCGTAATTTTCTGTCCCTCTAACGGATGCAGTAAGCTGCTACACAGTTACTCTGCACTTTGAAGGCCTAAACTTTCCTTCAGTCTCTGGTGCCAAAGCCCGAGGTCCGCTGCCCTTTGCGTGGCTCCAACTTCCCTTTGGTCTTTTTTTTTTTTTTTTTAGATTTTATTTATTTATCTGAGACAGAGAGAATGAGAGACAGAGAGCATGAGAGGGAGGCGGGTCAGAGGGAGAAGCAGACTCCCCGCCGAGCAGGGAGCCCGATGCGGGACTCGATCCCGGGACTCCGGGATCATGACCTGAGCCGAAGGCAGTCGCTTAACCAACTGAGCCACCCAGGCGCCCTTCCCTTTGGTTTTTAACCAGCGGATCCGGAAGGTGCCAGGCAGACCCACAGCAGAGATAATAAACTGTAAGCGAGCAGATGGATAAAAAAGCAAATAAACTTTGCTTTCATCACAGGAAATGTTAAACAGTGATAACTAAATTTGGTCAGCAGGCATTTCGTTCTCTTCCGTTCTGTTACGTGTCTGCACGTGGCCCTTGACCAAAGCTTGTGCAGGAGGATGCAGGGGAGCTCCGGAGGGGCTGCGGGGCCCACCGACCTCCAGCGCCGCCGCCCTTCCCTGAGGACGGGCTCCGCGGGCGGGCGGCTCGGGGGGACTGGCGCGCACCTCCGGCCCAGTCCGCGCATCGGTCTCAGCCCCAGGGCCTTGCGGCTTCACCAACCCCGCGGTGCCCCGCCGCAGGTCTCCGCGACCCTGAACCTTGCTACGGTCACTCAGGTCGGGGCCGCACGGTGCAATCGCCCCATTTGCGCGTAGGGAAATGCACGTGTGCTGTGCGCAGCCAGGTGACACGCACGAGCACACCCGCGTAAAACGCGCAGTCAGCGGACACAATAGCAGCCATCGCCCGCGACCCACAGTCTACGGCCCGGAGGGCACCGAGCCCCCGCCGCCACCCCAGGAAGGCGTTCTGAGAGGGCGCGCACCGCCTTGCCCGTCAGGGTAGGCGGGGCCGGAGCCCGCGCGACCAATCGGCGTCCGGCTTGTTGATGGGTGGGCGGCGGCGCACGCTGATTGGCCGGCGTGGACCTGCCTTTTCCTCTCTACCCTGCGCTGTCAGAGCGTTGCATCACCTCTGGACACCCGGCGGCGGCGTGGAGGAGGCTCTTTCGTGGCGCGCCCGCACGGGGGCCTTTCAGGTACCCCCGGACCTGCCCGCGGGGTCGCCCCAGGTAGTCCCCGCCCTGCCCGTGGGCCCCTGTTGTACCTTCGCCTTACCCGTGGGCCCCTCCGGTACCCCCGCCCTGCCTGCAGGGTCGCCGCAGATTACCCCGCGGGTTCTCCCCAGGTAGCCCCCGCCCTGCCCGCGGGATCGCCCCAGGCCACCCGGCCCTGCCCGCGGGTCTCGTCAGGCAAAGCCCCCTCGCCCCCACAGCCCGCACGGGCGCCCCAGGTCACCCTGCCCCCCGTCCTGCCCGCGGGTTCGCCCCCGGTACCCCCGCTCTGCCTGCTGGCCCCATTGGGTGATTGCGAGAAGTTGGTGCGGTAGTTTGCTGGAGAAGTTCAGAAGGTGGGGAAGTGACTTGAGGATCGGGCGTTCCTTGAACAAATCTAGTCCTAGCCCACGGGAGGGAGGGTTTGTCGCCAAGTGCCTGAGTTTGGAGCGGAGTGAGCACAGCATCCCGGCCGAATACGCAGTGTGCCAGGTGCCTGCGTCGGCAGCCGGGAGCAGGAGGACACTTCCTGTGGGGTTTGTAGCGGGGAGAAAGCAGGCTTCTCAGGACTGCCCTGGGCTCGGGGCCTTGAGGCTGAGTAGGGCTTGGAAGAGGGGGTGAGTCAGGAGGACCCTCGTAAGTACGGCAGGATGTGGAAGGGTGTGTTGCTTCAGGAGAGGGGGCCTTGTGGCAGCTTTAGGGTGTGTACGGCGCAGGTGGGAGATGACAGCCTCCAGCCTTAGGAGTTTTTGGTTTGCCTTTGAATGAAAGGGTGTTGGGAATGAGTCCAGAAGAGAAGAAGGGTTTTTTTATTAGAAGGTGGGGCTTATTTTTAGCATTCAGGTTTTGCAGAAAGATCAGGATGAAACTAGAAGCAAAGTAATTGATTTAGGGGATTTCTGGTAGTATCGTGAACTTTTATTTATTTATTTTTATTTTTTATTTTTTTTAAAGATTTTATTTATTTATTTGAGAGAGAGAATGAGATAGAGAGAGCATGAGAGGGGGGAGGGTCAGAGGGAGAAGCAGACTCCCCGCTGAGCAGGGAGCCCGATGCGGGACTCGATCCCGGGACTCCAGGATCATGACCTGAGCCGAAGGCAGTCGCTTAACCAACTGAGCCACCCAGGCGCCCTATCGTGAACTTTTAAAACGCAAGTATCAGTAGGGGCGCCTGGGTGGCTCAGTCGGTTGAGTGTCAGACTCTTGATTTCAGTCCAGGTCATGATCTCAGGGTCGTGAGATCGAGTGGCAGGTCAGGCTCTGGGCTTAAGTGGAGTCTGCTTGAGACTCTCTCCCATCTCCCTGCCCTTCTGACCTTCACCCCACACGCACTCTGTCTCTCTCAAATAAATAAATTTAAAAAAAAAAGGGAAATTCCAAAGCCAGTCCTCTTAGCCATTGTCTTGTGCCAGGAGGATCCCATGGAGTGGGATAGATTGAAAAGGCAGGTGGGAGGAGTTTCGCTGATGGAAACTAAGGATGCTGGCCAAGGGAATCCTTCAGACTATTGTTTCTGAGCCCTCACCGTGTGTCAGCACACACTGGAGAGGATAGACAGTAAGAATGCTCCTGCAGGCAGTGGATTTACAGTTGAATTGGAGAGTGTGTGAAGTAAACCACAAGGTGTAGGAGAGGAACAGACTCAGGGAGGGGGATATTAGTTCCGAAAAAGGGGATTGATAAAAGCCTCAGGGAGGAGAGTGCATTATTTAAGCTAGGTAGTGCTAGAGTATGTGGGGAGGGGTCCAGATGCAGGAAAGCAGTAGATCAGGAAAATGGTTTTGTTTCTCGGTGTGATGTACCTGGTGGTTGAGTGTTTTGTTTTGTTTTGTTTTTTAAGATTTTATTAATTTATTTGACAGAGAGACACAGCGAGAGAGGGAACACAAGCAGGGGGAGTGGGAGAGGGAGAAGCAGGCTTCCCGTGGAGCAGGGAGCCCGATGCAGGGCTCGATGCAGGGCTCGATCCCAGGACCCCGGGATCATGACCTGAGCTGAAGGCAGACGCTTAACGACTGAGCCACCCAGGCGCCCCTGGTGCTTGAGTTTCGTAAGAGTAAAGGTCAGGAGGAAAAGTAGTAATTTGGGGGAAGGTCATGATGACCTTGAGTGCCCTATTGAAAAGTCTGTACAGAATATTGTTGGGAGAGATGAGTCATTGAATGTTTTTTTTTTTAATACAAAAGTGATACTTTCAGAGCTTCTCCTTAGGAAGGTGGTATGTCGGATATACAGTATTTATTTTTCTCTTTATTTTAAAAGTTTTTGTGATAAAGTTAATACATACCAAAAAAGTGGTATGAAGTAATAAAGATTTGTTCTTTCATGCCCCTCCCCCGCCCGCCATGGTAGACATAGTTAAGTTTGGTGGCTATCCTTCTAAATTCAAATACAAAATTACTTAAACATGTTTTAAGTCTCTTAAAAATGGTAATACACATAGTGTAAGTCGTTAGAACTGTGACTTGCTCTTATGGTAAGAGGGAGGAAGCAGAGATTGCTTCCTAGCATGGCCTGGTGATTAATCTCCCTCCTCCTCCTACTCCCCACACCCCATGCCCTGTGGTTACTGGATGCTGTTTGCAGGTACAGCTCTCCAGTGGATATGAAGGGCCAGAGCAATCCTGTGATTTATGCATGGGGGCTGTTTCTCCTCAGCAGCCGCCATAGCCCGGTCACTGGTACATGGCTCCTCCTGTGCCTTTAGGTTGAGTCTTTGTTTGGCATAATAATGCACTGATTCTTAATCTTTGGGGAATAGAAGCTCCCTAGAAAGTTTTATAAAACTTATGAGCCATTTTCACCAAAAGCTTAAATCTCATTTTCTCAAAAAAAAAAAAAAAAAATTTTTCAGATAGATATTCCTGAATAATGATTAGAACAGTTCAAGAGTAGTGACTTAAAAACTTTGATGTGCATGTTAATCCCCTGGGATCTTGTTAAAATGCAGGTTCTGACTCCAGTCCAAGGTGGGCCTGGCGAGTCTACTGTTGTCAGCTCCCACAGATGCTGGCAATTCTAGAACTGGCCTCGAGGAGAATTAGAAGTGACAGAAAGAAATGTGTTGATATCCAAAGATCTGTTAATCTTCAGTGGTAGCCCCTTCAGTTTCAGTTGGCCTCTAATAAGGTGCTCACTGAACCAGCAGGACCCCTAATAAATCATTAAGTGCAGACTCATACCCTTACCATCCATGAAAGGCCAGGCATTGTAACAAGATCCAAAGATCCAAAATGCCATTCAATGCCATTCTGTTTAATACCATTTAATGACACACCTAGTCAGAAATGGATACTTGGATTCATTAAATGGCCCACCTGTTCTTTTCTTATTTTTTTCCGTATATATAAAACCCAAAGACAGCCTCACATCTCAAAAATAAATGAAAGAAAAGGAGACACACTGCTGGTTAAAAAAAAAAAATTTTAAATTTAAAAAATATATATGTATTTTTTTAAAAATTTGTGTTTTGGATGGCATGGGTCAATGACCATGCTTAGGTTTTGATGCTTCCAGAATTGGCTGAGGTACGTAGGTCTCTTTGCTCCTAGAGTCAGTTACCTGTACTGTTAAAGTTCTTGAGGTTTTGTTTTTTTAAAGATTTTATTTATTTATTTGACAGAGAGAAAGAGCACAAACAGGGGGAGCCGCAGAGGGAGAGGGAGAAGCAGGCTCCCTGCTGAGGAAGGACCCCAACATGGGGCTCGATCCCAGGACCCTGGAATCATGACCTGAGCTGAAGGCAGACGTTCAACCGACTGAGCCACCCAGGCACCCCAAGTTCTTGAGTTCTTAAGATTCTCTATCTTTTCTGTTGTTTTCTCATTATTAGCAGTCTTGTCCCTTTTTATTTTTTATTTTCTTTTTTTTAAAGATTTTATTTTATTTATTTGACAGAGACAGCAAGAGAGGGAACACAAGCAGGGGGAGTGCGAGAGGGAGAAGCAGGCTTCCCGCTGAGCAGGGAGCCCAACACGGGGCTCAATCCCAGGACCCCGGGATCATGACCTGAGCTGAGGGCAGACGCTTAACGACTGAGCCACCCAGGCGTCCCTCTTGTCCCCTTTTAATCTAATGTTGGCTTTGAAACCTGGTCACCAACCTTATTAGAATTATTAAGTAAGAATATATAGGCTTTAAGGAGGAATGGGTTGGAGGATGCTCACTAGATAGTTAAGCCCCAGATTGATCAGGTGTTTCTGCAGGGGTTATTAGCAAAACTCTTAAAAAAGCCACTTTAAGACTTCTTTCACTAGGGACTAAATCCAGGATGTATACAGCTTGTCCGATACAAATATCATGAGTAAGCAATAAAAGGGATAAAATAGAAAATTGGAATGAGCTAGGAATTATTTGAATGTAAGAGTCTCATCTTTTTAGCTTTAAATTTTTTTAGGTTTTACCTGTTTTCCTCACAGAAATGAGGTTATCTCGACAGAAGTGCTTTCTATCCTGTGAGTGTAGGTAAGAATTCTTACCTACTTTGAGATTTACTTTTTTCAGGTTATTAATGAATTTTTGGTATCCTTACATAAATTTCCAAGATTTTGTCTCCTCTTACAAGTATATTGTCTACAACTACTAAATGTTGTATTGTAGGTAAGAAATAAGTGAAGAATGTGATTTGGGAACAAGTTTTACAATAATCAAAAAGTACTGGGGCACCTGGGTGGCTCAGTCAGTTAAGCATCTGCCTTTAGCTCAGTTGTGATCTTGGGGTCCTGGGATTGAGTCCCACATCAGGCTCCTCAATCAGCGGGGAGCCTGCTTCTCCTTCCCTCCTCTCTCTCTCAAATAAAATCTTAAAAAAGTACTGTGTATTCCTATTTCACACAATATACAAAAATAACTTAAAATAGATCAACAACCTAAAATTAAGAGCTAAACCTTCACAACTTTGTTTTAGGTAGTGGTTTCTTAAGTATGACACCCAAAGCTCAAGTAACAAAACAAAAAGTAGATAAACGGACTTCACTAAAATTAAAAGTGTTGGTGTTTTAGCAAGTAAGGTGAAGAAAATAAAGACAACCCACAGGGGGTGCCTGGGTGGCTTAGTCGGTGAAGCGCCTGCCTTCAGCTTGGGTCATGATCTCAGGGTTTTGGGATCCAGCCCTGCATCAGGCTCCTTGCTCAGCAGAGAGTCTGCTTCTCCCTCTTTCTCTGCTCCTCCCACTGCTTGCACTCTTTCTCTCTCTCAAATAAATAAATAAAATATTTTTTAAAAAAATGATGACCCACAGAATGGGAGAAAATTTTTGCAAATTTTGTAACTGAGAAGGGACTTGTGTCTAGAATATATGAAGAATTCTTACAATTCAACAATTAAAAGACAACCCAGTTTATACATTGGACAAAGGATGAATGGTAATTTCTCCAATTGAGATATAAATGTTGCCAATAAGCACATGAAAATGTGGTCAGATCACTAATCATTAAGGAAGTACAAATCAAAATCATAATGAGATACCACTTCATGCCCACTAGGATTTCCTATAATCCAGAAATGGACAATCAGGAGTGAGGATGTAGAAAAATGGAAATACTTATTCACTTCTGGGAGAATGTAAAATGAGGCAGCAGCTTTAGAAAACATTTTTGGTAGTTTCTCAAAAGTTAAACACAGTTACCATATGATCCAGCAGTTCTACTCCTGGATGCAGACCCAAGAGAACTGAGTACATATGTCTGCACAAAAACTTATATGTGAATATTCGTAGCAGGATTGTTCATATAGCCAAAAAGTGAAACATTCCTAATGTCCATGAACTAATGGATAAACTTTGGCATATCCTTACAATGAAATACTCAGCCATAAAAAGTAATGAAGTATGAAGGCATGTTACAACATGGATGAACTTTGAAAACGTAATTCTAAGAAGCCAGACACATGATTCCATTTATATGAAATACCGTGAATAAGAAAACTCATAGAGCAGAAAGCAGATTAATGGTTGCAAGGGGGCTGGGGAAGAAGGGAGTGGAGAAGGACTGCTAATGTTGACAGATTTTTGGAGCAGGCCGGGCAAAGCGGTGATGAAGATTTCTGGAATTAGAGTGTGCTCATGGTTGCACAAACTTGAGAAGATACTAAAAACCACTGAATTGTACACTTTAAAGGGTGAACTTTATGGTATATGAACTATAATTCAAAACTGTAATGTTTTTTAAAGTATTGTGTAGTGTCATGGATAGTAATATGTACACTCATTTTATTGTATGCCACTCTGTTAATCCTAGACTTCTCTGTTAAGAATAATAAATTTGATTTTCTCTTGCAGCAGCAAAATGGTTCAGCAAGTTCCAGAAAACATCAATTTTCCTGCTGAAGAAGAGAAAATCTTGCAGTTCTGGTCTGAATTTAACTGTTTTCAGGAATGCTTAAAGCAATCAAAACATAAGCCAAAGTATGTGAATTTCTTTGGTAATGGTAGAGTCCTTAAGAATAGTCACTTCTTAGACTGAGTTCCATGAAGGCAGAAGCTTCATTGTGTTCCCAGAGTCTCCTAGCTCTCTGCATAGTGGGTACTTTCAGCAGTCGGTACATGTTGAATGGTTGAGTTTTTAAATATTAAGCTAGATCCCGTTTCTTTAAGAAGTCTGGATAGAATTTATGTATCACCCTCTTGTGTTCTATTTTTCTCATTCTCACCACCCTCATTTAAACACTAGACTGGTCTTCGCTTCCTGTTGGAGTACTTCCTGCCTCTAGTCTCCATTCACTTAAAAACCAGTCCTTTCTGTACTGTTTTCATCATTTGTTCAAAACTATGTTTCAAAAACTATGTTCAAAAACTATGAGGTGGGGCGCCTGGGTGGCTCAGATGGTTAAGCATCTGCCTTCGGCTCAGGTCATGATCCCAGGGTTCTGGGATCGAGTCCCGCATCAGGCTCCCTGCTAGGTGGGGAGCCTGCTTCTCCCTCTGCCTCTGCCTCTCTCTCTCTCTCTCTGTATCTCTGACTCTCATGAATAAATAAATAAAACATTAAAAAAAAAAACAAAAAAAACTATGAGGTGTTTGTTCCTGTTTTACTGATGAGGTAACTCAGGATCGGGATGAATAACTTGCCTTATGTCATGGAACTAATAAGCTAAGTGTGGATAGTCTGATGGAGGTCATTCCAACTCCGCCATAACTAGCTTTTTTGAAGGCAGGACCTCCAGTAAATATCTAACCATTTATGTCTGTGAATTTTCTGGTCTTGCTGCTTTTCTTCTCCCTGGAGACTCTACTATGATAGGAGCTATCTGTAGAAAAGTGTTATCCTAAATTATTGCTGTTTTAAAGTCACTTAACACCTTTTTATTACCTCTGTTAGATTTACGTTCTATGATGGGCCTCCTTTTGCAACTGGACTGCCTCACTATGGACATATACTTGCAGGGACGATTAAAGATATAGTTACCAGATATGCTCACCAGAGTGGGTTTCATGTTGACAGAAGATTTGGATGGGATTGTCATGGCTTACCTGTGGTATGTTTGAGTCACCAGCTTTATAAGATTCTGATTTTTTATTAAGCATTGGATTTCATCATATAATATGTTAACATGAATTTTTCCTATAATGTATTTTGTTTCTATAATATTGTGTATAGTTCATTTTCTCTATAGATTTTTGAGATCCAGTTTTTTAAAATCTGTGTTATTTTCTAGAGTTGCTGAATTGCATTTATTTCAGAGGGCAAGGATGTTAACAGTCTTATCGCAAATTTTCAGGAATATGAAATTGATAAGACACTGGGAATCAGAGGACCAGAGGATGTAGCCAAAATGGGGATTGTAGAGTATAACAATCAGTGCCGAGCAATTGTGATGAGATATTCTACTGAGTGGAAGGTATGTTGGGTTATTTTCGGTAGAATGAACGAAAACTTTAATTTTTAAGTGGGAGTTGAAAAGGTTTATACTCTTTTTGTGCTTTTTATGAGATGCATACAAAAGTATGGCTATCTGTGTGAGGTTGTGACATAAGAGGGTTGACCATCCTCTTTAAAGAAGTATTTAGCTTTCACCTACAACCCTATTAAGCTGTTAGCTTAAACTGCACCCTCTCTTTTTGGTTTCTGTGTGCTTGACTGGTCTTCAGTACTTAATCTCCTACCTACTCACTGTGTATGACAAGAATCAGGCTGTCCTAGCAAAAAGATAAACTCGAATGTTGCAGTAAAAAAATTCTGGTGTTAGGGCGCCTGGGTGGCTCAGTGGTTAAGCGACTGCCTTCAGCTTAGGTCATGATCCTGGAGTCCCTGGATCGAGTCCCGCGTCGGGCTCCCTGCTCAGCAGGGAGTCTGCTTCTCCCTCTGACCCTCCCCCCTCTCATGTGCTCTCTCTCTCATTCTCTCTCTCTAAAATAAATAAATAAAAAATCTTAAAAAAAAAATTCTGGTGTTAAAAACAATTCAGATTTGGCCTCAGTGTTGTATTAATTTGACTCGCATCCTATGTACATCTGTTCGTAAGTCCTGTGAAGGGCTGGCAGAGCTCCTGTCTCTCTTGTTCTGATGGGCAGAGGAGCAGAGAGCCCCTTCTCCTCCCTGGCTGTCCAGCTAGTGTGTCTGTGTTTCTTAAAAACATGTCTGACTTTTTTTCCATCTCACTCTCTTACCACTTCGACTTCTCAAACTTGCTGTTAATCCAAGTTCCCTATTCTGCCGATAGTATCTGTCTTCCAGGCTTCACACACTATCCTCATGATCAAATCAAATGCCAAATCCTATCAAGTCTTTCTTCTTCGGTGTCTCTTGTCAAGTCATTGCATTCCTACAACCTGTCCCTGGCCCCCCACCCCCCTCCCTGAGTTTCTGTAACCATCTTCTGATTGGGCTCGTGCTCCCATTCTTTGCACTTTCCTGCCAGGTTATCTCTCCCGCAAGACTGCTCATCGTGGTCTTCCCTGCTCACAATTTTGAGTAGCTTCTCTTCATTGGTGAATAAAATCTGATTTCCTCAACCTGAAAATGAAAGGTCCTCGATTCTCTCCTAACTTTTTAATTTTTAAATTTTTTTATTAAAAATAAATTCTTGGGGCGCCTGGATGGCTCAGTCGTTAAGCGTCTGCCTTCGGTTCAGGTCATGATCCCAGGGTCCTGGGATCAGGCCCCGCATTGGGCTCCCTGCTCAGTGGGGAGCCTGCTTCTCCTCTCCCACTCCCCCTGCTTGTGCTCTCTCTCTCTCTCTCTCTCTCTCTCTCTCTCGCTGTCTCTCACTCTTTCTGTCAAATAAATAAATAAAATCTTAAAAAATATATATATAAATAAATTTAAAAAAAATTTTTTTTTAAACCTAACTTGATTCCGTCGAACTTTCTTGCCTGGTTGCCAGAAGGAAAAATCTAATGAATATGATATGCATTTGGATTTTTTTTTTCTTTAAAATTATTTTTTATCTTTTAGCTTTTCATTTTGAAATAATTCAGACTTAGTAAAAATTTCAAAAACAGTTATGAAGAAGTCTCCTATACTCTTCTCTCACTTCCCAAATTCTAACACCTTCAATAATCATAATTATCAAAAGCAAGAAATTAACACTGATACAGTATAATAGATCTTCTTCAAATTTAACCAGTTTTCCACTAATTCTGATCCAGGACCCAGTCTAGGAACACACATTGCATATAGTTAGACCTCCTTATTCTACTTCAGTCTGGAGGATTCCCTCAATCTTTCTTTGTCTTTCATGACCTTATCACTTTTTTTTTTTTAAGTTTATTATTTAATTTCTACACCTAAGGCGGGACTCAAGCTCACAACCCCAACATCAGGAGTCGCATGCTTTTCCAACTGAGCCAGCCAGGCACCCGACCTTGTCACTTTTAAAGAGTACGGGCTGATTATTTTGTAGAAAGTCCCCCAAAGTCTGATGTTTTCTCATGATTAAGTTTGGGTTATATATGCATTTTTGACAAGAATGCTCAGGAGTGGCATCATGCGCTTCTCAGTCTGTCATTATCAGGAGGCCTGTGACACTAATATGTCTCATTCGTGACATTAATTTTGTTCACTAAGGTAATATATGTCAGGTTTCTCTGTTGTTGATTTGCAGTTTTTCCTTTGTAATTAAGTGTGCTCTGGGGAGTCTTTGCAAATGTCCTATTTCTTACACTTTTGTTTATGAATTTTAGCATCTATTGATGATTCTTGCCAGCAACAATTATACCTGTGTTATTTGCCAAATGGTAATTTGGGTAGACTTTTATAAAGGAATATTAATATTTGTAAGTGACATCATCTGCCAAGAGAATGAATGCTAAGAGAACTGTTCTTAACCCTACATAGTGCGTTGTTTATGGTATAGGTTTACCTGAGCCGTTGCTTGTTCTGTTTTCCCAAAATCATTGTATGTGGTGATGATAGAAGTGACATACATTGATGTGTGATAACAAATATCAGTGTCTAATAACTCTAACATTCATATTCTTAAAGTCCACTGTTACCAGACTTGGCCGATGGATTGACTTTGACAATGACTACAAAACTCTGTATCCACAATTCATGGAATCTGTCTGGTAGGTTTACTTGAAATTTAAATATAATGAATATTCTGTTTATTGCTTAGTGGAGAGATTTTTCAGATTCACAATTTATCTAAAGTCTTTGGGATGGATTTATTTTTTTGTTTTTAAAGGTGTTTATTTTTTTAGAGCACTTTTAGGTTCCTAGCAAAATTGAGAGGAAAGTACAGAGATTTCCCCTATTCCTGCCCCCACACATGCACTCCACTACCAACATCCCCACCAGAGTGGTACATATGTTACCATTGATGACATACACTGACACATCATCATCACTCAAAGTCCATAGTTTACATTAAAGGTCACTCTTGGTGTTGTATGTTCTGTGGGTTTGGACAAGTGACATGTAGCCATCATGCTAACATCATATAGAGTATTTTCACTGTCCTAAAAATCCTCTGTGCACAACTGTTTCTGATTTGGTTCTGACTTCAGTAAATTTTGGATTGTGCTGAGGTAATAGGATACGCATGTATTCTGTGAAATGAAAGGTGAATGACTCCAACACGTTGAGCAGTAACCTGTAATCAAATACATTAGTATCTTTGCATTAGGACACATAATTGTTCATGCTAAGTAGATAAAACAAAGAATATAAACGGCCTGATGTCAGTTAAAGGGTTTTGTGGGGTTTTGTTTTGTTTTGTTTTGTTTTCTCATTTCTCATTTAAATTTAAGTTGGGGCCTGACTAGCTCAGTTGGTGGAGCATGTGACTCTTGAGCTCAGGGTTAGAAGTTCGAGCCCCATGTTGGTTGTAGAGATTACTTAAAAATAATTTTTTTAGCTGCTTTTTTTTTTTTTTTAAGATTTTATTTATTTGCGAGAGAGAGAATGGGAGACAGAGAGCATGAGAGGGAGGAGGGTCAGAGGGAGAAGCAGACTCCCTGCTGAGCAGGGAGCCCGATGTGGGACTCGATCCCGGGACTCCAGGATCATGACCTGAGCCGAAGGCAGTCGCTTAACCAACTGAGCCACCCAGGCGCCCAATAATTTTTTTTTTTTTAATAAAAAGAGCACCTGTGGCTAGTGCCTACAATATTGGACAATATAGCTCTATATAATACTTCTTAATTTACATAAAACCATACTTGAATCAGGAAAATGGTTTTTAAAGCTTCTCAGTGTTAAAATGTTAGTTATTCCTGAGGAACATGTTGGCACATAAATAAGGCACATAGGTTTAGAGGGAATATAAAAAGATAGTAGGTGATACCTTTAATAATGATAACATTAATAATGGTAGATAATTTAGACTGAGTTGGTGCTTTTGACTATATAAAGTACTTCCATATCAATTTTCCCACATGATTCACAGAGTCCTGTGGATTGGGTTTGGGGTGAAGGCAGGTGACTGACTTGCCTGAGATCACAGTTAATTTTATGATTCTTAGGTTTCAAACTGGGTCTTAACAATATCAAATCTAGGGGCGCCTGGGTGGCTCAGTTGTTAAGCGTCTGCCTTCAGCTCAGGTCATGGTCCCAGGGTCCTGGGATCGAGCCCCGCGTCGGGCTCCCTGCTCAGCGGGAAGCCTGCTTCTCCCTCTCCCACTCCCCCTGCTTATGTTCCTTCTCTCGCTGTGTCTCTCTCTGTCAAATAAATAAAATCTTTAAAAAAAAAAAAATCTAATCTAATATTCCTTCTCTAGTCTTCTGTGAATATCCTTGAATCAAAGTATGTAATTTAAGACTGAGTTTAAACTTGGGAAATTTGAGGGGTGCCTGGGTAGCTCAGTCGGTTAAGCATCTGACTTCAGCTCAGGTCATGATCTCAGGGTCCTGAGATTGAGCCCCACATCAGGCTCTTTGCTCAGCGGGGAGTCTGCTTGTCCCTCTGCCCTTCCCCCTGCTTGTTCCCCCCAATAGATAAATAAAATCTCTAAAAAAAAAAAAAAAAGAAAAACCCTTGAGAAATTTGTGATAAGATGGCGGCATAGGAAGATCCTAAAGTCACCTAACTCTCACAGACCTACAATTTCCTGGGAAAGAGACCTGAAAACTAGCTGAACAACTCCTTCATACCAAAAGGCCCACACTGAGATGGGTAGGGGAGGCAGAGATTGATTGATTGATTTACTTGTGATAGAGCTTCAGCCTGAGGGGCAGGCTTCAGGTTTACCACTCTGTCTATAGGCTAAAAAGGTGCCCTCGGGAATGTGCCCCATGGGACACCACATTTGTGCTGTCTCTCAGCCTCACTCTAGCTCACTGATGCCTCCCAGAAAGAAGTTTATATACTTGTCTGGAGACCCAGTTTTTGCAACTGTTAGCCAGGGGACACCTCCATATTGCCTTGATCTGGAAGTCCGCAAGCTTTACAGTGTGGTCCCACAGGGCTGTATGTATTTGTGTACTTTATTTTAGTTTTTTGGGGTTTTTTTTTTAATGTTTTATTTATTTATTCATGAGAATCAGAGAGAGAGAGAGAGGCAGAGGCAGAGGGAGAAGCAGGCTCCCCACTGAGCAGGGAGCCCGATGCGGGGCTCGATCCCAGCACCCTGGGATCATGAGCTGAAGGCAGACGCTTAACCAACTGAGCCACTTAGGCGCCCCAGTTTTTTGGATTTTATTTTTTTGGTTGAGAGAGAGAAAGAGAGCACAGAGGGAAAGTGAGTGGGAGTAGCAGACTCCCCACTGAGCAGGGAGCCCAACACGGGGCTTGATCCCAGGACCCTGGGATCATGACCTGAGCCGAAGGCAGACACTTAACCAATGGAGCCACCCAGGCGCCCCTATTTGCATACTTTATAAAAGCTGCTGCCTGAGCGTCTGGATTCACATTCAGCCTGAAACTAGGTTCTGACAGAGAGACCTTCCCCTGGTACACTCAGAGGTCTTGGAACACTCTCACCATCTGTGAACTATTGAGAATAAGTCGGGCTGC
The DNA here is from genome assembly GCF_002201575.2 of Neomonachus schauinslandi. NCBI lineage: Eukaryota > Metazoa > Chordata > Mammalia > Carnivora > Phocidae > Neomonachus > Neomonachus schauinslandi. Next base: position 336,256 of record NC_058415.1, on the reverse strand, counting down.
TTAGACAATCACAAAGGTTTGAGAGACAACCAAGAACGCTAGGGCAAGGTTGAACAATAAAGTTCATCTACATGAACTCTTCTAGACTGAGAGAGCGGTTTTGCCTGGTTCAAAGAAATAAACCCAGAAAATCAGCAAAATGAGACAGAGGAGTAAGTTCTAAACAAAACAACAAAAAAAAACCTCAATGAAATGGAGACAAGTGGGGTGCCACAGTATGAAGGGATCTCAAAAAATTAAAAATAGAAATACCATATGATGCAGTAATTCTACTTCTGGGTATTTATAAAAAAAAAAAATGAAAACACTAATTCAAAAAAGATGTATATGCCCTTATGTTCATCACAGTATTATTTACAGTAGCCAAGATATGGTATCAACCTAAGAGTGCACTGATTGATAAACAGATAAAAAAGATGTGGGGGGTAGGGGGTGTGTCTTGGTGACTCAGTCAATGGAGCATCCAACTCTGATTTCGACTCAGGTCACAATCTCAGGGTCAATGAGATCGAGCCCTGCATCAGGCTCTATGCTCTGGGTGGAATCTCCCTCTGCCCCTCTCCTGCTTACATGGGTGCTCTCTTTCTCCAAAATAAAATAAAATCTTAAAAAAAAACAAAAGGTTGTGGGGAGGGGGGGGCCCTGGTGGCTCAGTCAGTTAAGCGTCCAGCTTTTGATTTCAGATCAGGTCACCATCTCAGGGGTGTGAGATTGAGCCTCACATCAGGCTCCACACCGGGCATGCAGCCTGTTTAAGATTCACTCTCTCTCTCTCCTCCTCCCCCTTTTCTCCCCCTCCCTCCCTCCTTCCCTCCTTCCCTCCTTCCCTCCTTCCCTCCTTCCCTCCTTCCCTCCTTCCCTCTCCCCCTCTAAAAAAAAAAGTGTGTGTGTGTGTGTGTGTGTAAAATAGAATATTACTCAGCCATAAAAAAGAGTAATTCTTGGGGCGCCTGGGTGGCTCAGTCATTAGGCGTCTGCCTTCGCCTCAGGTCATGGTCCCAGGCTCCTGGGATCAAGCCCCACATCAGGCTCCCTGCTCAGCGGGAAGCCTGCTTCTCCCTCTCCCACTCCCCCTGCTTGTGTTCCCTCTCTCGCTATGTCTCTCTCTGTCAAATAAATAAATTAAATCTTTAAAAAAAAAAGAAAAAGTAATTCTTGCCATTTGACAACATGGGTGGACCTTGAGGGCATTATGCTAAGTGACATAAGTCAGAAAGACATATGATTTCACTTACACGTGGAATCTAAAATCACAAAACTTAGAGGGCTCCTGGGTGGCTCAGTTGGTTAAGCGACTGCTTTCGGCTCAGGTCATGATCCTGGAGTCCCTGGATCGAGTCCCGCATCGGGCTCCCTGCTCGGCAGGGAGTCTGCTTCATCCTCTGACCCTCCCCACCTCATGTGCTCTCTCTCTCTCATTCTCTCTGTCTCAAATAAATAAATAAAATCTTAAAAAAAAAAATAATAAAATCACAAAACTTAGAGACACAGAGAGTGGAATGGTATTTGCCAGCGGGAAAAGGGATTGGAGGTGGGCAATGGGTAAAGGGGGTCAAGAGGTACAAACTTCCAGTTATAAGTAAATCACGGAGATGTAGTGTATAGCATCGTGACTATAGTCAATAATATTGTAGCACATATTTAAAGTTGCCCAGATGATAAATCTTAAAAGTTCTCATTATAAGAAAAAAAAAATTTTTGTAACCTTGGTGGTGGGTGGTAAGTAGACTTACTATGGTGATGATTGTGCAGTGTGTACAAATAGCAAATCTTCATGTTACACACCTGAATCTAGTATAGTGCTGCATGTCAATTATGCCTCAATAAAAAAATTAATAAACTTGGGAAATTTTATATAAAAACACGTTTTAATCTTTGTTTAAAGCCAAGTAATACTATGAAAAAATATGCAGTTTTCCATAAAAATGTTTTAGCAAATGGGAAAGAGTTTATTTATTGTACCAAGCACATAGGAATTGGAGTATAAAAATTATCCATTAAGACAGTATTAAGGGTTCCCACCAATGCATCCTGACATCCAGCTGGGACAGGTGAGTATTTATCACAGGAGACCCCAGGATAATGTTACCCGTTGACATTTCAGCATCTTGGTATATTTAGCTTAAAGCAACATGGTTAAGTGTTTAATAAAAGTTTTGGACTAACTGTAGGAGAGATATCCTAATCCCAATTATTTATTCTTTTTATTTATTTATTTATTTATTTTAAAAGATTTTATTTATTTGACAGAGAGAGACACAGCGAGAGAAGGAACACAATCGGAGGGAGGGGGAGAGGGAGAAGCAGGCTTCCTGCCGAGCAGGGAGCCCGATGTGGGGCTCAATCCCAGGACCCGGGGACCATGACCTGAGCCGAAGGCAGACACTTAACAACTGAGCCACCCAGGCGCCCCTATTTATTCTTTTTAAATTGCCTTTGTAAAACTGCCCATTATAGTAAAATTTAAACAATACAACGAGAAAACTATTAAGAAAAGCAAAAACTCTGAAATCCCAACCATAGTTAACATATTGGTAAAAATTTGCTCTTTCAGCATTTCTAAAAAATATAAGTATACGGATATGTAGTTTTACCCAATTAGTACCTCAGTGTACAGTATGGTGTGGATTGCTTTTCTCACTCAACATCAAGTCATGAACATCTTTCCATGGACAGATTACTACCACTTTTAATGTCTACATAATGTCTCCTACGAATCTGTCGTAATTTACCAGCTAGTCCCCGTTGAGAGAAACAATGTTTGCATTTGATTAGCTGATAGAAACTCTACTGTAGACAAACTGGCATAAATGTCTGAGTTTGGGGAGACAGAATTTTGGTGGCGTCATTGTTGTAAAACTGTGTCTTTACTTGCTAGGTGGGTCTTCAAGCAGCTCTATGATAAAGGCCTTGTGTATAGAGGCATGAAAGTCATGCCTTTCTCCACCGCATGCAACACTCCACTTTCCAACTTCGAATCTCACCAGAACTACAAGGTGCGTGCGATGTCATCGAGCATTAACTTATGCACGTGGAAGTTGAAGGGTTGTGATCACAGTAACCAGTCCTGGTGTGGACTGTTAGCCTGGGGAGTCCGTCAGATTGGCCATTTCTTACGGAGTGCTGGCAATATTTGCCAGTCACTGAACTGAGGCTCTATAGAGAATAAAAGTAAGGGATTCCCCCCCCCCCATGAGATTTGTGAATGGTGTGTCCTCACGTGATAGCTTCTGCTTGTTTTGACCACATCTTTGTGCCTCTCTCGGGTTAATAAGTCCAGCTCTGCCCTGTTTCCCTCTTGTCACTGCTTTTGGAAGAGGATGAGACGTCTCATCTGGGACCTTGTGATATTATTCATTTGTTACAAGTATTTGGAAGCAAATCTGATTTGTCCTTCGTTGACAGTATTATGATCTTTTTTCTGATGAATGGAATAACTGCTGTCGTTGCTCTGGTAGGAGAGTTAAGACGGGTCTGATGTTCACCAAAGTGCACTCACTGCTTTACCTTATCTAGAAAGATGGTAGAGGCAGTGAATCTGAAATGTGGAACATTGTTCTCATGTGTGTGTATTCAGGAGATGTTTTCACTTCAGAGACTTCATCTAGTCCTCATTGGTTTTAAAGGACCTAATTTGTTTGAAAATTGTGTTCTATATATACATTATACATTTTTAAAACACAAGAAATCTTTTTTTTTTTTTTTAACATTACCATAATACCATTATCACACCTAAAAAAGTCCTTGGTCATCGGTAATATGAAATATCCTAATGGTCTAATTCCTGGATATCATCAGTGTTCACATTTCTCTTTGTCAAATACCAGGCCTTTTTCCCTCTGTTCTTTGTTGTTTTAATCAGGATGTAATCCTGATTAAAAGAGTTGGCAGCAGTTGTCTTGCAGGTCTGTTTTCATCTGTGGTCTCCATTTTGCTGTCTATTTCCCTTTTTTTTCTTGCAAATCATTGTTTAGGAAACAGGTTTTATCTTATAGAGTTTCCTACAATGAATTTTGCTGGTTATGGTCCTCCGTATTTTGTAGAAATTGAAACTTTTCGTGTTTGTCGATGTCCTTCCTTTGGCATGTGTGTCATGAAGAGAGGTCACTGTTTAAAATGGCATTCATTGGGGCGCCTGGGTGGCTCAGTTGGTTGAGCGACTGCCTTCGGCTCAGGTCATGATCCCAGGGTCCTGGGATCGAGTCCCGCATCGGGCTCCCGGCTCGGCGGGGAGCCTGCTTCTCCCTCTCCCACTCCCCCTGCTTGTGTTCCTGCTCTCGCTATCTCTGTCTCTGTCAAATAAATAAATAAAATCTTTGAAAAAAAATAATAAATTAAAAAATAAATAAATAAATAAAATGGCATTCATTTATATCTGGCTGTTCTCAGCGTGATGTTTGTGACAGTCATCTGTGTTTTGTGGAGGTAGGGATCTTTTGTTCTAGTTTCTGTGCAAGTGAATACAGCACCTTTCGCTCCATTCCTTCCTTACAGCCTGATAGGTCACGGCTATGCTGAATTCGATGTTTCTTTCCATACACATTTTTATACTTTTATTATCTGCCTACGTATTCACAAACAGTATATAGCATTCTTATGCTTGTCTTTAATCTCGCCCATTGTACTTACTCTGTACCTTGCCTTTCAGAGGAATCATTAAGTTTTAAAGATTCTTCATCTTGAAACATGTAGCTTTAAGTTAATTTTTATCTGCTGTATAGTGTTTCATATGACAGATTGCAACGTATTCATTCTTTTGATAGACACGTTGAGTTGTTTTAAAGGGTATAGGCCTTTTTCTTAATGGTAGCAAACAGTGTTGGTAAGAACTTTTTTTTTTAAAAGATTTTATTTATTTATTTGACAGAGAGACACAGCGAGAGAGGGAACACAAGCAGGGGGAGTGGGAGAGGGAGAAGCAGGCTCCCCGCCGAGCAGGGAGCCTGATGCGGGGCTCGATCCCAGGACCCTGGGATCATGACCTGAGCTGAAGGCAGACACTTAATGACTGAGCCACCCAGGCACCCCAGCTAAGAACATTTTTTAACCTAAATCCTGTGTACTTATGCTGGAGTTTTCTTTGGCTTCTAGATTTCTACATGTTAGATCCCCAGACTAGCTTGTGAGCTCCTAGAGCTTTCAGAGGGTATCCTCTTCTGTAAGTACACAGTGCATTCTCTTGGGATGAGCAGGCTGTGCAGAAGTAAACTGAGTTACAGGAGAGAGTACTACCAGCTGTCCAAAAGGTAAACCAATTGTGGTCTATAAAAATATTTATCTTTTTTATGTTGTCTAAATTTTCAGACACTGTACTATATATAAATGAATTGTGCCCTACATTCTTTTTGTGTCTGGCCTCTCTTGCTCAAGATTATATTTGTGAAAAGTCATCCCTGTTGTGTGCAGTTATAGATCATTTTAATTACTGTCTGGCACTTAATTTTCCCACTGTACCATTGATGGGCATTTAGGTGATTTCCAGTTTGGGGCTCTGATCAGTAGTGCTACTGTGAATGTTCTGGAAGTGGGAAGCATACATAAACATTTCTTCTATGGGTTACATACCCGGGAGTGGAATTATGGAGTCATAGGATGTACTTAACATTTAGCTCTAGTACTGGGGTTGGCAAACTGTGAAGTGGCAGATAGTCAGTGTTTCAGGCCTTGTGGGCTAGACGGTCTCTGTTGCAAGGACTGAACTCTTTCAAAACCATTCTTCGCTCTTGGGGTGTAAGAACATGAGTGACGGCCAGAGTTGGCCCGTGTGTCATGGTTTGCTGCCTCCTGCTCTGCGAGGTAGATGTCCTGATCTGTACTCCCACCAGCCAGTTCTCATGACTCTGCTTTCTTGTCAGCACTTAGCATTTTCTGTCTTTTCTCTCTGGCCATTCTGCAGTTACGTTGGTTGCAACTAAGGTTTGTTTTTGTTTCTAACTTTTGACATAATTTTAGACTTACTGAAAAGTTCATAGAATTCTTGTTTACCTTTCAGTGATGGTCACCCTCTTTCACCACGTCTGCATTGTTCACTCTCCCTCTAGGGCATGGCGGTAGCACAAGACCCTTTGAGAGTAGGTTGCGGACATGATGTCCCTTTTCCTCTAAAGGCTTAAGTACATATTTTTTAAAATCCATACTCTTCTCTTAAGTAGTTGAAGTTAGGGAAACAACATTGATGAATATTACCATCTAATCTGTAGTTTGATTCTACTAATGGTCCCAGTAATGTCGTTTTCAGCAAAAGAGAATCGTAGGTTATGTGTTTTGTTCAGGTGCGCCATCTCCAGCCTTCTTGGAGCAGCGCCCCAGTGTCTGTGATCCCTGACACTGGCGTTTGAGGTGCACAGGCCTGCACCCCAGGGGCGTCTGACGGTTCCCGTGTGGATGAGGTGACGTTTGTAGAGCCCCTTCTTCTCAGGGAACTTTATTCAGGATGCAGTGAGTTGGCTTCGGTCAGGGGATGAGCTTTTCTACTTTGGAGCTATTTTTTAAAAATATTTAATCCTTGATATTTTCATGTTGCCATAGAGTTGGAACCAATTTTTTATTTAATGAACTGAATTAATATTGGCATATTGCAGTTTTAAGTACATGGTGTTTTAAAATGACTCATTTTTATATTTTGGAATAAAGAATAATTCTGCCTTCCAAAACAATTGTTTTGTTGAACTAACTTTTTATGGATTTATTATAAAAGTAGCTCATTATAATAGTGAAACTTCTAATATATATTCCTCTTGATACACTTAAAATGTTTTACTTGTGACTACTAAGGTAATTGTTAAAACATTTTTCAAGAATATAAAGAAATTTAATTGGAATCTCTTGCTTTGTATTTTCTTTTTATAAATATGGCAACTGGTTTTTATTCTGGAAATCTGTTCTTTAGGATCAGTTTCCTTTTCTGCATGTATTATTTATTATGCATTTTGTAAAAAGGTATTTTATCTCATTTTATCTCAGGATGTTCAAGACCCTTCAGTGTTTGTAACTTTCCCTTTGGAGGAAGATGAAAATGTGTCTTTGGTGGCTTGGACAACCACTCCCTGGACATTACCTAGTAACCTTGCCCTGTGTGTTAATCCAGACATGCAGTACGTGAAGATTAAAGGTAAGTATGGGCCTGGTTATTTATGACTGATACTGAGAAGATCACTTTAACTTATTTTGGGATAGAATGAAAGCTTACATTTCTTTTGGAGTAAAAATAGAAGTTTTTGAAAAAGTGTTAGACTTAAACAGAAAAATAATCTCTGAAAGAGGTGGATTTTTTTCATTTTTGATTGAAAAAGTAATGCACATAAAAATTAAAATAGTAGAGAGCTATAACAAAAGATCCCTTGTAATTTTCAGATTGTAATACACCTACACACATCATACCCGTTATAGATGAGGAGCTGGAGATTCAGAGAGGTGGCCTCTCATTGTTGCCAGGAACCTCTGATGTGTTCTTTCAATGCCACCAACCAGTGAACGTCCTTCAGACACTAGCTACCTGGAGATTACGTCAGACTGCACAGGTTGGGGCTCAGTCCTACACGTCCTTCCCCGACAGCCTCACTGCAGATGGCAGTTGCAAGTCCTGTGCTTCTGACAGACCTATGACCTCCTCCTGGGGTTGGATTGATTTGCTAGAGTGGCTCATAACTCGGAAGCATTGTACGGTTTATTGTGAGAGGATAGAAAGGATACACAGGAACAGTCAGATGAAGTACATGGGGTGAGGCCTGGAAGGGTCCTGAGCACAAGAGTTTCTATCCCCCACGGAGCTGGTGTGTGTTGCCGCCACAGCGTGTGGATGCATTCACTAACCTGGAAGCACTCCATACCCCATCCTTGTGGGGTTTTATGGAGGCTTCACTGCTTAGGCAGGATTCATTAAATCATTGGCTGTTGGTGATTGAACTCCATCCTTAGGTGACCTGGGGGCTTTCCAAAAGTTCCCCTCATCAGCATAACAAAGGACCCCTTTATGGCTGTTACCACTTAGGAAATGACAAGGGTTTTAGATCTCTGCCGGGAATGGAGACTACGACTGAAATGCGTGTTTATTATAAGTCATTGTATCACAGAGTTGGTACCAGAACTTGAGAACTTTGTGCCTTTCAGATATTAACTGGTAGAGAGTTAGCCAAAGTCCTGATGAAGCTCTTTCTGTAGAGATTTATATGAAAAAAGAAGACTGTTACCTTCAGGTTTGGATAGTTTATGGAGGGAGGGGAAGCCAGGGAAAAAAAAGAAAACCATAGCCGGAACAAACAACCGTACAAGATAGATGACTTGATTCAAAGCAGCTTGTGAGGCAGGCGAAGGATTCGAAGAAGGAATGGGGGAGGCGGGGGCGTGGGGCAGAAAACAGGTGTTTTTATTACTACTTAGCAGTGCCTTGGGAGCAGATAGGACCAGCAGCTGGTTTCTTGTGCTCCTGGCCGTGGGCACAGAGCCTCTCCAGGCAGGCGCAGGCCCACAGAGAGAGTTCCCCATGTCTCCCTGGGGACATGGCCATTCTCTAGTGAGCCTGATAGCCTGAGGGGCCATCAGGCAGATGGACTTCAGTCCTGTCCCTCCTCTGCCTGCATACGACTCCCAGCGTGTGTCCTGAGTTTTACCCAGAAAATGTAGACTCCGCTAACAGTGAAGGTCTGGTGCAGCCAGCACTGGGGGGGTGTTGGTGTTGTTTCCAGTAGCTTTTCAGTGAATTGCAGAGGTCTTCTCAATGATCCGTAGATTCTCATGTTTCTTTTTTTTTTCATAGTTTCTTATCACAAATTGGAGTAGTTGCTTTTTTATTTTTATTTTATTTTTTTTTAAGATTTTATTTATTTATTTGACAGAGACACAGCGAGAGAGGGAACACAGCAGGGGGAGCAAGAGAGGGAGAAGCAGGCTTCCCGCTGAGCAGGGAGCCCGATGCGGAGCTCGATCCCAGGACCTGGGATCATGACTTGAGCCGAAGGCAGACACTTAACGACTGAGCCACCCAGGCGCCCGATTCTCATGTTTCTTACAGTGAACTGAATATACATCATAGACTCTAGTAAATCCTTGGGTGTATCAGGGGCACCTGGCTGGCTCAGTTGGAAGAGTGTGCAACTGTTGATCTCAGGGTCGTGAGTTCGAGCCCCATGTTGGGTGTAGACATTACTTAAATAAAAAACTTGAAAAAAATCGTTGGGTATATCCTACTTTACAGGTGGGAGTTTAAAAATTAGTCTGTTTTTATAAGGCGATTTGTCATTTGCTGTTAAATTGTAAATGTTTATACATTTAATCTAGCTTTTCTATTTCTAGGATAGTATCCTCCAGAAACACTCTAATAAGGGTACAAAGATACGTGCAACGGGGGCGCCTGGGTGGTTCAGACAGTTAAGCGTCTGCCTTTGGCTCAGGTCATGATCCCAGGGTTCTGGGATCGGGCCCTGCAGCGAGTCCTGCATTAGGCTCCCTGCTCAGCGGGGAGCCTGCTTCTTCCTCTCCCCACCCCCATGCTCCTACTCTTCTCAAGTGCGCGCGCGCTCTCTCTCAGATAAATAAATAAAAAACAACAGCAAAAAAATGCAACAATATACATTACCCCCCCCCGTTCACAGTAGTAACAATCTGAAAACAACTTGAATGTCTAGTATTGATAGGTTAAAAATAACTTGCACTTCTTAGAATGGAGTACCGTGTAGCTATTTAGAAGAATGAGAAAGGACAGTTTGTGCTAATATATGGAAAGATGTTCATATATAGTATGTGAAGACAAACTGAAAACTGTATTGAGTTATATCCCATAATTACCTTTTTAAAAAAAGCCATTCCCATAAGATGTGTGTTAGGATACAGGTAGAAAAATACCTGGAGGGCGACACTCAAATGATAGTGTCTTGTGGGGAGGTGAGATGAGTGGGGACTTTTACTCAGGGAGTTTCTTGGTTTGTTAATGTTAAGATTTTTAAGCATTCACATGTATTACCACTGGTCGGAGAAAATAAGATTGATTTATGTAAAAGGGAGAGTTCAGTTAAGTGCATGTGCTGTTTTTGTCTTCTTTGGGTCTGGAAAGCAGCGTGCCCTGGTGCATTTCTCCGTGATTTCTGAGCACACGGGGTATGGTGATATGGGACCCCACGGAGGAGGATGTGCTGGCGCGTGTCTAGACTCTGCCGAAGTCTGAATGTCACTGAAGTCCACTTTTCCCCTTGCTCTCGTAGATGTTGTCAGAGGAAAACTACTCATTTTAATGGAAGCCAGATTACCAGCCCTCTATAAGTTGGAGAGTGACTATGAGATCCTTGAAAGGTGAATATACAGATTTATTGCTTTGTGCCTATGTGTGAGAGGTGAGACACTTTATTGCCCAAAAGCTCTATTATTCGAGTTCAGTTAATATGACTGAGTATATTCAGGTCACACATTCCAGCATTAACGACTAAGAAACAAGTAAACCAGGAGGGAGTTGTGACTTGATGTGTCGGCAGTTTCATTTCTTTTGAGGATTTTAGTCTAATTATGAGTTTCTCCTTTTTCTAGATTTCCTGGTACCTGTCTCAAAGGCAAGAAGTACAGGCCCCTGTTTGACTATTTTGTGCAGGTGAGCTTATGGACCTGTACCACATGGGTGCTCCGTACCTGCGTAGGGGTCACTGGGGTGCTGTCCCATGGCTTGTGTGGGTTTCCTGTGGCTTGTGTGGATGTCCAGTCCAAAGACTGTCTTAGTAGTAACAAAGTTGAATTGTGTTTGTATTGCTTTCTTGTTTTATTTTATTTTATTTTTAAAAATATTTTTTTTATTTATTTGACAGAGACAGCGAGAGAGGGAACACAAGCAGGGGGAGTGGGAGAGGGAGAAGCAGGCTTCTCGCTGAGCAGGGAGCCCGATGCGGGGCTCGATCCCAGGACCCTGAGATTATGACTGAGCCGAAGGCAGACGCTTAATGACTGAGCCACCCAGGCGCCCCAATACTTTTATTTTTTTAAAAGATTTTATTTCTGGGGCGCCTGGGTGGCTCAGTTGGTTAAGCGACTGCCTTCGGCTCAGGCCATGATCCTGGAGTCCCTGGATCGAGTCCCGCATCGGGCTCCCTGCTTGGCAGGGAGTCTGCTTCTCCCTCTAACCCTCCTCCCTCTCATGCTCTCTGTCTCTCATTCTCTCTCTCTCAAATAAATAAATAAAATCTTTAAAAAAAAAAAAAAAGATTTTATTTCTTTATTTGACAGAGACAGACACAGCGAGAGAGGGAACACAAGCAGGGGGAGTGGGAGAGGGAGAAGCAGTCTTCCTGCGGAGCAGGGAGCCTGATGCGGGGCTCGATCCCAGGACCCTGGGACCATGACCTGAGCCACCCAGGCGCCCCTGCTTTCTTGTTTTAATAATTAAAATCCTATGGGAATGTTTTTAATACTTTTCTCAAATTATAAAAGGAAGCACATAAGTTTATTTTTATTGTTTATAGTCTACATATCCAGGAAATTTATTGGTTTTTTTGTTTTGTTTTGTTTTTTTAACAAGTTTAAGATAGTGCTCAGAATAAAACCTGTGTGTAACAATAAACAGAGTTCGTTTCAAGGAAACTGATGAGGCACCAAGGCAAAGCTCATACATGTGGTAACTTAGTTTTCTTAAGTGTCATAGAGCTGTTTTGTGCAGTTTTCATTTTCTGACAACAGAGAATCCATAGTTGCAAGCCCCACCACCATCACCAAAAGAATAGGGTCAGCAGGAATTTCCCATTGATCCCTGTCTATTCAGGGATAGAGTTTGGTTAATGCAGGTGGACCTCTGCCATTTGGGCTCTATCCACAATATTGCTCATATCTGCCTCTTCATTTTTGTGCACCTTAAGTGTTTTCCCATGTTTCTCATCTTCCAATTACAGTTGACCCTTGAACAAAAATCGGGTCAGTGGCACCAGCCCCGGCACAGTGACTCTTGACTCCCCCCATACATAGCTACTAATAGCCTACTGTTGAGCAGAAGAAGCCTTAACCAATAACACAGTCGGCTAACACAGAGTTTGTATTTTATGTGTGTTATATGCTATATTCTTAAAAATAAGCTAGAGAAAAGAAAATATTAAGAAAATCATTAGGAAGAGAAAATACGTAGTAGTATTTTTAGTAGTATACGTATACGAATTGAAAAAAGCTCCTTGGTGTTTTAAACAGTTCTGAACACTTTGTTTTCTCAACCATTAAGTATATATAAAAAGTTTTTCTCCACCAAAAGACACAAAGTCCTAATGCATCTTTTTAAAAGAACGTTTCTGTTGTTTATACTGTCCTGGAATAGAGAAAGCCAACTTTCCATATTATGAGATTAGCAGAACCACGATACATAAACCTAAAAGTTAGCATTTGTGCACAAATACTAATTAACTTATAAATATATAATTATAATTATTAAGGAGATATGTAGCACTTCAAAGAACAGTTGCCGAGTTGAACATGGCATATACTAAAACTGCAGCATGATATGGGAGAAGTAGGAATTTTTAAGAATCGTACTCGGTGATCTATAATGCAGTTCACTGTTTTAATAGGCTAAAGGAGAAAAGCCTTTAATAAAACTCAGCTTCCCTGTGTTTAAGTCTCTTAGAAAACAAGGAATAAAGAAAACTTCTTCTTCACTAAAAAAAAACCCAAAAAATCCACATAGTGGTGGGCCAGGCGGGAACAGATGACCAGCAGGAAGGCAGTGTCCTGCATCCTGGTGGCTTTGGCTCAGCAGCTCTGGCAGCTCCCCAGCAGGCCTGCAGGTGGCAGCAGCAGCCTAGGGGGCACAGGACAGCTCCCCCATGGCCATTGGCAGCTGTGGCCACACGTGGGCTGGGATGCCCTTAAGGGGAGAGTCTGCACCTGGCCACGGGGGGCTTCAGGCCATGGCTGCCCTTCAGGTAAAGGCCTCCTTCCTCCTTCCTGTTGCTGCTGGTGGATTTCCCTCTGCTCCCTGTGAGCCTGTAGCCACTTCCCAGGACACCGCACTTGAGTGTTCTCCACTTGGCCGACCTGCTTCCTGACCGTCCTCTAATATTGCTTTAAACGTCTCCTTTGCTTCTTTTCTTCCCTCCCTGCCTTTGTTTTCATTAGGCTTTCCTCCTGTTTACAATATCCCTCATCTTTCTTTAATGTCAGATGTGCTCAGGTACAATCTGCTCTTCAAGGCTGAACTCATATATCATCTGAAAAAGCTTTTTTGAAATGCCTCTGGTTTCTCCTGAAAAATGTCATTGCTACATTCTTCTCTCGTGTATCTTAATATATTTTACTTTGGATGTGTTTTGTCTTAAAATTCTCACTAGGGGCGCCTGAGTGGCTCAGTCGGTTAGAGGGTGTGACTCTTAATCTTGGAGTTGGGAATTCGAGCCCCACGTTGGGTGCAGAGATTACTTAAATACATAAATTTTTTTTGAAAAGGGACTAGCTTTATTTAAAACCCAGTGTTTGGGGCGCCTGGGTGGCTCGGTTGGTTAAGCGACTGCCTTCAGCTCAGGTCATGATCCTGGAGTCCCTGGATCGAGTCCCGCGTCGGGCTCCCTGCTCGGCGGGGAGTCTGCTTCTCCCTCTGACCCTCCCCCCTCTCATGTGCTCTCTGTCTCTCTCATTCTCTCTGTCTCAAATAAATAAATAAAATCTTTAAAAATAAATAAAAATAAATAAATAAAACCCAGTGTTTTCCGGTTCTTATGGGACACTGTTAGGAGACTGACAGGAGGTGAGGCGGTCTTTCACTTACTGTGCCTGCTGGCCTTGCTGTTCCAGCTCAAGGAGGACGGTGCTTTCACAGTGCTCGCCGATGGCTACGTGCAGGAGGACGAGGGCACGGGAGTGGTGCACCAGGCCCCGTACTTCGGTGCTGTGAGTACTGGAAGTCCCACAGGGTGTCTATGGGAAGGGCGTGTCGCGGCCACTGAGTCGTGCATGCATGTCGAGCACCTCATTCTTGGGCACACCTTGCGGTCCAACTCTTCAGGCTCGCTGCCCCCAAACATGGTTTATCAAACTTAATGTCTGTAATTCGTTCTCACCCTGAGCTAATCTCTGAAAAGAGTGAGCTAAATGCTGGGTGCTCCCGGGCATTTTGTCTTTCTGAAAGGCACCCTGTGTTTGCATTCGTTCATAATTTACTCTCCATGCACTCTCCTCTTTCCGGTATGCAGTTATGTGAGTTCTGGAAAGGGCGTCCACTCACGCAGTCACCATGACCGTCAGTGTGGAGAGGTGCCGCACCTCCCTGGTGCTCTTGAGCAAACACTGTGCTGAGAGAGCAGAACTTGACCTCCTCAAAGCTGTATGGTGTGGCCAATTTTAAATTTTGCCCAGAGTAATTTTTCTAAAAATGCAATCCTGTTGATGTTATTTGTGTATGAATGAAATGCGCACTGGGGACCTACAAATTCCTCTGGGCTTGACCGTTCTGCAGTGGGAGTGAAGCTAGTCTGACTGCGTTCATTTTACTTTCACACTTAACCTCTGCAGAGATTTTTATTATGGAAATCTTCAAATATACACAGAAGTAAAGAGGTATTAGAATAAATCCTGATGTTCATGTCATCCTGCTGCAAACATTTGGGAAGTCTGTTTCTTCTTTCCTCTACCTTGTCCTCTTCCCCCCACACCTTCGCCACTTTGGCCTGAGGGTTTTGAAACAAATCCTCAACATCCTATTCTTCATCTGCAGATACTTCTGTACACAACTGTGACTGATACAGCCTTTTATTTTTAATATTGCCAGCATGCCACTGTTGTATTCAATAAAGTTAATGCTTCCTTAGTATCACCGAATACCTGGTCCGTATTCAGTATGATGGAAGCATTCTTGATAATACTGTTTACTGGGTTTTAAGAACTAGTCAGATTTTAGTTATTCATAATTTTAGGGTCAGCTGGTATGATTGCTGCACTGATAATAAATAATAAAAAGAAAACTTCTTGGTTTTGAATTGTGGTTTACATTTTCCTATTAAAATGTATTTATTTGTCGTATACTGGGTATGTGTGGGTTTTTTGTTTGTTTTTTAGGTTCCACATATGAATGAAATCATACGTTATTTGTCTTTCTCTGTCTGATTTATTTCACTTAGCATAATACCCTCTAGTTCCATCCATCTTGCCAGGAATGGCAAGATCTCATTCTTTAATGGCTGAGTAATTGTATATATATACCACATCTTCTTTATCCTCTCATCTATTGGACATGTGGGTGGCTTCCATATCGTGGCTATTGTAAATAATGCTGCAGTAAACACAGGGGTGCATGTATATTTTTGAATTAGTGTTTTCATTTTCTTTGGGTAAATAGGACTGGATTTACTGGACCATATGATATTTCTATTTCTAATTTTTTGAGGAATCTCCATACTGTTTTCCAGAGAGGTTGCACCAATTTACATTCCCACCAACAGTGCACAACGGTTCCTTTTTCTCCACATCCTCGCCAACACTTACTATTTCTTGTATTTTTTATTCTAGCCACCCTGACAGGTGTGAGGTAATACCTCATTGTGGGTTAGATTTGTGTTTCCCTGATGAGTGATGTTGAACGTATTTTCACATGTCTGTTAGCATCTCAGTGTCTTCTTTGGGAAAAATGTCTCTTTAGGTCCTCTGCCCATTTTTTAATAGGATTGTTTGCTTTTTTGGGTGTTGAGTTGCATAAGTTCTTTATGTATTTTGGATATTTACCCTTTATCAGATATGTCATTTGTAAATATCTCCTTCCATTCAGTAGATTGCCTTTTATTTTGTTGATGATTTCCTTCGCTGTGCAGAGGCTTTTTATTTTGGTGTAGGCCCGTAGTTTATTTTTGATTTTGAATGCCTTGCCTGGGGAGACATAACCATACATATGTTTTGCTGCGGCCGCTGTTCAAGAGATTACTGTCTATGTTTTCGTGCAGGAGTTTTATGGTTTCAGGCCTCACATTTAGGTCTTTCATCAATTTTGCCTTTATTTTTGTGTGTGGTATAAGATAGTGGTCCAGTTTCATTCTTTTGCATGTAGCTGTCCAGTTTCACCAACATCGTTTATTAAAGAGATGGTCTTTTCCCCATTGTATATTCTTTCCTGCTTTGTAGTAGATTAATTGACCATACAAGCGTGGGTTTATTTCTGGGCTCTCTATTCTGTTCCATTGGTCTGTGTGTCTTTTTGTGCCAGTACCATGCTGTCTTGATTACTACAACTTTGTAGGGTACCTTGAAATCTAGGATTGTGATACCTCCAGCTTCGTTCTTTCTCAAGATTGCTTTGGGCGTTTGGAATTTTTTGCGGTTCAAGCAAATTTTAGTATTATTTGTTCTAGTTCTATGAAAAGTGCTGTAGACTTTTGATAGGGATTGCATTGACTCTGTAGATTGTTTTGGGTACTATGAACATTTTTACAATTTCGTTCTTTCAGTCCATGAGCATGGGATGTCTTTCCTTTTCTTTGTTATCTTCAATTTCTTTTATCAGTATTTTATAGTTGTCATAGTACAGGTCTTTCACCTCCTTGGTTATGTTTATTCTTAGGTATTTTGTTAATTTTGGTGCAGTTGTAAGTGGGATTGTTTTCTTAGTTTCTCTTTCTACTCCTCCATTATTAGTGTATAGAAACACATCAGATTTCTGTATATAAATTTTGCATCCTGCAACTTTACTGATTTCATTTATTCTAATAGTTTTTTGGTGGAGTGTTCAGAGTTTTCTATATGGAGTCATGTCATCTGCCAAGTGGCAGTTTAACTTTTCTCTTACCAGTATCGATGTCTCATTTGTTTTTGTCGTCTGACTGCTCTGGGTAGGACTTCCGGTACTATGTTGACAAAGTGGTGAGAGTGGACTTCCTTATCTTGTTCCTGACTATAGAGGAAAAGCTGTCAGTTTTTTACCATTTAGTGTGTTGTTAGCTGTGGGTTTTTCATATATGGCCTCTATTATGTTGAGGTATGTTCTCTCTGAACCCACTTTGTTGAGAGTTTTTTTCACAAGTGGGTGTTGAGTTTTGTCGAATGCTTTTTCTGCATCTGTTGAGATGATCATAGAGTTTTTACCCTTCATTTTGTTAATGTGATGTATCACGTTGATTGATTTGTGGATACTGAATCATCTTTGCATCCCCAGAGTGAATCCCGCTTGATCGTGGTGAATGATTCTTTTACTGTGGTGTCGGGTGGAGTTTATGAAGTTGAGTATTTTTGCGTCCATGTTCACCAGGGATACATGTATGTCATCTTCCTCCTCCCTTAGTGGATACCCAGCTGTATACAGGGGTCTATGAAATAATGGCCGGGAAGATGATGTAATCCCTATCCAACTATAAGGCTCTGGGATTCTCTGAATGGTCCTGAATTAACTTCAGCTGAGAGGATAATTAAAGTCCATTATGGTTATGAGTCAGAATACTGAAGCATTCTCTTGTAAATCTATCACCTCCCACACTCCTGTGTCGTACACACTCAGCCTGTTTCGTTCCCTTTGTCCCCAGGACGACTATCGGGTCTGTATGGACTTCAACATCATTCAGAAAGACTCTTCTCCTGTTTGCCCCGTGGATGCTTCAGGCTGTTTCACGGCAGAAGTGACAGATTTCACGGGACAGTATGTGAAGGTCTGTGTCTCTGTGACAGAGAAAGGTGTGGGTTTCATCATACTTCTTTCTTTAATCAGCTTTTTATTAAAGAGCTTCCATATCTGGATTTTTTTTCCAGGAAGTTGGTTTTGTTTTGTTTTGTTTCAGCACATAAAACCAGAAAAGATAGATATTATCAGCCACATTCTAAGGGTCTAGTATCTTCAGAGGAAGCTGTAGTTTCACAGGCAGGAATCAGTGAGACTGGGCTCTGACTGGTAACTCCTGAAGCAGCTCTGAGGCTGTGGGGCCATCATCGCTGGTGAAAGACTTCACTGCCTCACATGGTATGGAAGTGCTTAATAAGATACCTAAAGTTTGTGTCTCAAATGTGGACTGAGTATTTTTATAATACGTGTGTTATTTTTGCCTTTTGTTCACGGTTTAGAGTTATCAAAATACCAGATTGCAGTGATACACGTAGTTCTCTTGTGTTGCTAAGTATTGCAGGATATTTTAATGGCTAGATTTTTATTTTTTAAACAGGATGCTGACAAAAACATCATCAGGACCCTGAAGGAAAAAGGCCGACTTCTTGTCTCCAGCACCTTCACTCACAGTTACCCCTTCTGCTGGAGGTGAGAGAAAGCGAAGACTTACAGCTCGAGCTTCTAGCCTGTGGGGGACACGTAGCGTGTGTGTCCATTCTGCCGTCTGCAGTTCCCCTCTCATTTGTATGCTTTACGATTGGTGTGGGGAAACTGCCCTCTTGAATTCCATGAGTGTTAGTTCCTGGTTTCCTCAGCAGTTGTCTGGGAAGTATCGACATGTACAGATGTTTTGTGTTGGGGCCACATTTCTTTAGGATGAGACATACGTCTAAAATTTCCCAGTGGAACTTGGCAAGAGATAGAACGTGACACAAGTTAGAATACAGGACCGTGCTGTGAAGATGTGCGTGGAACTGGAATGCTCGGTGCCATCGAGTTTGTTCCCACATTGCCTCTTTGCTGAAGTTGACGTCTTTTCTCAGACAGCTATCACACACCAGCAGGGCCGTATTTTCTTTCCTGCTCTGTAAAGCTTTTGCCTTCTTGGTGTTGTGGAGGGAGAAGAGCAGTACCAAGGGCGTAGGCGTTAGTGTTTGCAAAAGGAGTGTTGGCAGAAGGCCAAATCGATGGGGTGATGTCAGTACGAAAGCAATGGTTGGTCTCCCCGGGGTGCCTGCGTACCTCAGTCTGATGCGCCGTGTGCTGCCCTTTGCTTCCCCAGGTCAGACACTCCCCTGATTTACAAAGCCGTGCCCAGCTGGTTCGTGCGTGTGGAGCACATGGTGGACCAGCTCCTGAAGAACAACGGCCTGTGTTACTGGTGAGCGGTGAGCTATGCATCTTCGCACTGTCCCGTGTCACGTGCTCACACTTCTCCCAGAGTGTGGGAACTCCGTAGCTCTCTCTGAGTCTGTGTCTCCAGGGCCACAGAACAAACAGTTTTATAAGAAGCAGCACCTTCCCATGATAAGGCATATGGAGGGAGCACTTCGCCCTTGTCAGCCTTGAATAGTCGTTTTCAGGGCAGATGTTTACTCTTGAACACACCTACAGAAGCCGTTTGGGCTTCCTGCCCTTGATGCGTGCCGATGAGTGCTACTGGGACAGAAGCCTTGCTCTCAGCTCGTATGTGACCCGCGGGGAGGTGTTAACTCCAGCCTGTAGGGCTGCATGAAGTAAGGCCGAATCCGCATACTACAGAAGACTGGTTTTCACTGAGAGCTCTGAGGGTGGTCACGGTTTCTTACTTCTATAAGACTCGAACCTGACTCAAAAACTGCACTTCAGTTTGGAAGAATGAGGAGGATCTCAGGCAGTAAAGGAAGAGATCAGGAACTACTATGAACCATCGCTTTTTTTTTTTTGATGGGGAGAGCGCATGCACGAGCAGGGGGCGGAGAGGAGCAGAAGGAGAAGGAGAGGAAAAAATCCTAACCAGACTCCACACTGAGCATGGAGCCCAACGCGGGGCTCAGGCTCATGACCCTGAGATGATGACCTGAGCTGATACTCAACCGGCTGAGCTACCCAGAAGCCCCATGAACAAGCTTTTTGTGTTTCCTAGCAAATTGACCCTGACTTCTCAAGAAAAAGCAGTTTTTCACTTTTATTCCTATGAAGCTCTTCAGTTGCCCTACAGTGTGAAGTGCTGGGTGTGAACTACTAGGCTGTGGCCCCGTTGAGAGTGCAGGCCTATAAACTGATGTTTGTAATACAGGGCTCAGCTGGGGTGCCTGAGAGGACAGGATGTGTGGGGCTGGGGTGCTGTAACTCAGCCTGCTGCTTAGGTAGGTTTCCTGCAGAGCTGAACCTCGGAGGATAAGGAGCCATTTGACTAGTCCTGGGCACTCGAAGCTTTGGGGGAAGGGGAGGGGAGAGAGGGGAGGCTATAGGGTGAAGGTTATCATGGTGGAGGGATGGCACAGGCCAAGGCGGTTAGGTGAGAAGCTGCATTCTAAGGAATTACCTCACTGCTGGAGCCTAGAGGTCAATGGCAGGAGCCTGCCCGTGAGCCTCAGGAGGCAGCTACCAACCAGCCACCTGTAGCCCAGCCTGTTTTGTAGGGGCTGGGAGCCCATACTAATGAGTGTCAGTAGAGGCAGTATTGTGTGGGCGCCCCGAAGACTAGGTCTGGTCGAGAGCTGCAGCTGTCCCCTAGCAGGGTTGTTCCAGTCACAGAGCATCTCCTGGGATGAATTCACAATAGATGGAGCTCCGTGAGTTTTCTGTGCTGTCCACACAGAAGACGTCCTCCTGGGAGTGAGCGCAGCATCTCTAGGGCAGTAGGTCCACAGAGCGTATACAAAGGTTTGTAAGATCCAATTTACAAATTTGCTTACTAATGTTCTCCGGCATTGGCTGCCTGACTTGTTTATTGCAGGGTCCCAGAGTTTGTGCGAGAGAAGCGATTTGGAAATTGGCTGAAAGATGCACGTGACTGGGCAGTTTCCAGAAACAGATACTGGGGCACCCCCATCCCCCTGTGGGTCAGCGATGACTTCGAGGAGGTGAGACGGGCCATGCATTCTCATGTTGATTTTTGCTGAAGCACTTCATTTGTACATCTGGATGTAGTTTCTTTTTTCTTTGCCCCTTTTTTTATTTCATCTGTTTCTATTTATTCCTTCCTAGAATCACATAAATAAGAATTTGGGAGGTTTTTTAAATTTATTTTTACTTTAGTTTTATTAAATGTGATTTTTGAAATCTCCCTCTGTGTAAAAGTAAAGAAGAAATGTGCATTTTTCTCAGGAAATTGAATTGTTTTTCTTCTGTTGAATTGTTGAATTGTTTTTCTTCTGTTGCTCACCCCTTTTTCTGTCCTTGTGAGTAACTGATGATCCGTCTTAAAGTCCAGACCTGCACCGAGTTACAGCACGTGAAAGCCCCCTCATGGCAGTTAAAAAGGAAGGCTTAAAAAACATTACCAAAAGCATTGCCAACCTTGAATATATAAAATCAAGTGATTGTGTGTGTAAATACGTGACGGGTCTATAGGTGTACCCGCAGTGGCGGCTTCTGTCCAGCACAGAGACTGTTGGAGCACAGGGACCTGAGAGACGGCAGAGAAGGAGCGGAGTCAGACCTCCCAGGACTGGACTGGAAGGGCTGAGAAGGTGGTGTTCCCTAGGTAGCAGACGCCCCAGGCAAGAACCCACAGCAGCTCCTGCTGGGCTGCCCCCACCGTGTGGACCCTGTCAGGGCCGCAGCTGAGCTGAGGGAAGCCTCCTTGCCTGGACGTAACCCTAAGTGACGTCTTGTGATCTCATTGATTGGATCTGGTAATTTAGTTCTAGCTTTGACTTGGAAAGAGTCCAGATTAAGGAGCCAAATTCAGGTGTCAGGAAGAAACTGAGATGCCTCAGAGTCACAGTCTAGGCGTTTCACTTACGCTGGTTACACTGGGCAGAGATTTGGACCTAGTAAGCCCTCAGCAGGTGCGTGTGGAGATGACGCTGTTAGGTCCTCTCCGCGTAGGGACTCCTGAGACGGGTAGGTGGCCGAGTAGTGGAGCCCGCTCACCTCTTCAGTGACCTGCAGTCTTTCGTGAGTGTAAGCCACGCTGGCGACAACTGTCCTGAAGGTCAGAGGTTTCTAAAACTAAGTGTGAATGCTGTGTGAATAAAGCTCTGTGATCTCTGGCTCTGAGAGGTTCTCTTGTTTTTTAACTTTGCCTTGACAGGTAGTATGCATTGGATCGATGGCAGAACTCGAAGAACTGTCGGGAGCAAAGATCTCTGATCTCCACAGGGAGAGGTCAGTTTCTGAATGTTCGATTCACTTCCGTACTGTCAGAGAGCATTGACGTGGTCTCTGGAGCAGATGACGGAGCTACGTGTAGAAATCAAATACTGGTTTACTGAGTTACAGTGTTGATGACTCATGTCATGTTGAGGAAGGGTGGCCTCTGTCCTTGAGTTGGATGTGGGGCGACTTTGGTATAAATCCCCCGGATTGAGCCTTCCCGGTGCCTCTGAAAACCTGTGATAACTGCCAGTATTTCTCTTTGCAGATGCTTATGAAATCTCGTCAGAGCATTGTTTCCTCTTGGCAATTAAACTGCAAGTTCTTTCATGGTTAAAATTAATAGAAGTGGCTTTGCTTCGTTTCTTAGCGTTGACCATCTGACCATCCCTTCCCGCTGTGGGAAGGGAGTGTTGCGTCGCGTCTCTGAAGTGTTTGACTGTTGGTTCGAGAGCGGCAGCATGCCCTATGCTCAAATTCATTATCCGTTTGAAAACAAGAGGGAGTTTGATGATGCATTTCCTGCAGACTTCATTGCCGAAGGCATTGACCAGACCAGAGGATGGTATGTTCTTACTCTTTCAGATTTGATTTGATTTCACAGGTATTTAACTGAGCACCTGGCATTTATCAGCTGGGTCCTGGGGAGATTGTGTCAAACGAGACAGGCTCTGCTGCTGCCCTCTGCCTCTCACCACCAAGTGTTCTATTAAAGTGTCTTTGGAGTTGGGATCTCTCAGCTGTGGTTTTAGAGTTTGAATTATTTCGTTGACATTTTGGAATAGAGAGATTTGTTATATTTGAAGATTAAGTGATACAAAACAGTACATGTGCTTAGCTTGTTTATTTTAAATCATTTACTCAAATGTTTAATGAGTATTTACATACAAGATAATGGTTTGGGTGCTACAAATTTAGGGGTTGATTGGAAATGTACTCAGATGTTAAGGCTAGCCTTATAAAATTAGCAGTTTAAAAATCCGGACTGGGGGAAAAGACAAACCACGGCGGGGGAGGATTTCGGCATTGGTTTTGTCTGGTGCCTGTTTAAAGCCACGCCATCATCTTCTGAAGCAGGAAAAGGTTGGCTCGTCCAGATCCTAATTACACTTTGGTTTTTTTTGTTTTTTTTTAAGATTTTATTTATTTATGTGAGAAAGAGAATGAGAGAGAGAGCATGAGAGGGGGAGGGTCAGAGGGAGAAGCAGACTCCCCGCCGAGCAGGGAGCCCGATGCTGGACTCGATCCCAGGACTCCAGGACCGTGACCTGAGCCGAAGGCAGTTGCCCAACCGAGCCACCCAGGCGCCCCCTAATTACACTGATTAGTGGTCATGCTGCAGAAGTGTTTAAGGAACGTTGGTGTCATTGCTTTGACACTGGCAGCGGATGTCACAAATTGAATTCCAACCTTAATGTTCCAGAAGGTGCTCTTTTCAGCGTCCAACCCATTTTTCTTTAGGAACAGGTCCAAAACCTTCTTAGGGAGGGCCAGAAGCCTCTCCAGTAAGTCGTTTGTCTGAGGCCTGGGGATGTCTGCCAGCCATTAACAGTCCTGACGTGGATCTGTAGGTGTTCACCGCCTCCTTCCCCTTCCCTCAGGCTTGGGCTGCGTGTCCTAGCAGCCAGGTCCCCCTGACCTGCCTTCAGAGGAAGGGATGTCAGTCCATGTCCCGTCACGTCCTGGGGATGCAAAACCAGCTTGGAGATGATAGCAGAGCCTCACTCACTGGGGTGGCTGCAGGGACGTGGACGTGGTAGAGTTTGGAACAAGCTAGCTAGCAGTCGGCAGCATGCAGAGCAGAGATGTCTTGCTCCTACGTGCTCTGCCTTCTGACTTTTGGGTGAGAATGTCTATCTTTTGTCATCAGACTGTCCCATGTGACCTTGTGCTAAAGGCACACACGTCTCTGGATTTGCAGCCTGGCGTATCTGGAGGTCCTGATAGGCCGCCCAGCACTGTCCCCCCTCTGCCTTGTGGCTGTCGGCTGCCCCCCCAGGGAGGACAACAGTACTATCCTCCACTGTTGGGGTCAGTACCTCACTCAGGCCTTTATTCGCTGTAAACCACATTTTATTTTTTCTAACCTGATCGGTTTGTGGTAGGTCCTGTGTGATTTTTCAGCATGCCCCAAATGATTCTGATGTGTTATCGGATTAAGAACCTTTGCTATAGGGGTGCCTGGGTGGCTCAGTCGGTTGAGCGACTGCCTTCGGCTCAGGTCATGATCCTGGAGTCCCGGGATCGAGTCCCGCATCGGGCTCCCTGCTCGGCGGGGGGTCTGCTTCTCCCTCTGACCCTCCACCCTCTCATGCTCTCTCTCTGTCAAATAAGTAAATAAAATCTTTAAAAGTAAAAAATAAAATAAAAAAGACTGCAGATATATTGAGAGATTGTACCTACATCTAACGAGGTTAAGATACCTCCTTACTTGTTATTAAAAGAGTCAATCTAGGGCGCCTGGGTGGCTCAGTCGGTTAAGCAGCTGCCTTCGGCTCAGGTCACGATCCTGGAGTCCCGGGATCGAGTCCCGCATCGGGCTCCCTGCTCGGCAGGGGGTCTGCTTCTCCCTCTGACCCTCCCCCCTCTCATGTGCTTGCTCTCTCTCAAATAAATAAATAAATCTTTAAAAAAAAAAAAAAAAAAGAACCTTTGCTATAAGTGATTATTAAGAAGTGTAACTGATCTAAAATAGAAATTCCATCCAGTAAGTAAGCACAGATTTTTTTTTTTCCCTATGCTTAGATTCCTTTTCTGTTGTTGCTGAGCTGTTTCTTCCTGGGTTTTTTACAGGTTTTACACCCTGCTGGTGCTGGCCACCGCTCTCTTTGGACAGCCGCCCTTCAGGAACGTGATTGTGAACGGGCTCGTCCTGGCAAGGCAGGTGCACATCCTTGGGTCGTGGCTAGTCCCGGTGCCTGGCTTCCTTTGGTCTGGCAGCCATGGTCCGGGTGCATGTAGCCATTCTTTGTGAATACAGGAACTTAGGATCGCCCCAGCTTTGTTCCTGCTCTTCTCCTTCGTCTGCTGTTACACTTCTCGCTGCTCTTCCTTTCCATCCCACCCCGTCCTGCTCACTTCTTGTCTCCAGTGTGGCTCTGCACACACCCTCTACCCCAGGGAGAAGGGCAGGTTGGGGAGCTGGGGTGGGGGGGGGAGGCATGCATCCTGTGATGCTGTGAGCAATAAGACATCTGTCATGGAGGGCTGGACCAGGTGCGTGTGCCTGGTCCTTTAATGAAGATTTTTGTTAACCTCTGTTTAACATGAGGAAGCTGTGGGTTCTAGAGGTTTCCAGGATCATAGGGGAGTCTTATTTTTTCTTTTACTGTCTATAGTCATAACAGAAAAAACACAAATTAATAAAATAAGAAAAAACATTTATGCAGATACCCTGCCTCACGTCCTGTCTGAGGGAGGACGGCCCCTGATATCGTGTTGTGAGCATTATACATCTTCTCTCATCAAAGCCCCAGAACTGTTTGAGATGGGTCCTCTCCCCCGCTTTTTTTTTTAAGATTTTATTTGAGAGAGAGAGAGAGCACGAGGAAGGTGGGGGAGAGAAGCAGGATCCCCGCTGAGCAGGGAGCCCGACGCAAGACTCGATCCCAGGACTCTGGGATCGTGACCTAAGCTGAAGGCAGACGCTTAACGACTGAGCCACCCAGGTGCCCCAAGATGGGTCCTTTCCTTACCTCAGTTTGACATTTGAGAAATCTGAGGTATAGAAAAATTAAGCAACTTGTCAAAGTCACACAGCAAGTGATGGTAAATTCACGTTTTACACCCAGGGAGTCTGGCTCGGCAGTCTGCTTTTGGGGGTTTTTTTAATTGAAAATTTTATTGAATTGTAGATTTGAATGCAGTTGTGAAACAGTAACAGAGAGCCTTGTGTGCTTTGCCCAGTTTCCCCCGAAAGTCAGGTTTTTCAGAACTGGGGTACACCACCACAGCCAGCTGCTAACACGGCCCAGGCCTCCTCTGACCCCGCGCTTTACATGTACTTGTGTGCTGCGGTGTGCAGTTGCACACACATTACATGCATAGGTCCCTGTCCACCAGCACAGTCAAGGTACTGGACTGTTCCCACATCCCAGGACCCCTCTGTTGTCCTTCTGTAATCCCCCTATCCTTCCACCCTCGCCCCCAGCCCCTGACAGCCACTAATCTGCTCCCCGTCTCTGTAACTCTGTCATTTCAAATACGTGACGGGAATGGAATCACACCACTTAGGACCTCAGGGACTGGCTTTCCCACTCAGTGGGATCCTGGAGATTGCTCAGGATGGGTGTGTCCTCAGTCCCTTCTTCCCCATGGCTGAGCAGTGCTGCACGGTGCGGGTGACCACAGCTGGACCCCTCACCTGCTGAAGGACCTGGGGTTGTTTCCGGTGGCTGCTGACTATGAATAGAGCTAGGAGCTTCCGTTACAGGTTTTCCATCAGTACAAGTTTTCATTTCTCTGGAATAAATGCTGAGCCCTGTGTTCTTAGCTTCTCCACTGACTCACCGTGGACTTCAGAGAGAAGCTCACAGGTGTTAACAATCTATTGTTATGCCCTTATCCCACTTGCATTTCTGTATTCTGATTTGCAGATAACCTGTAACCGCATATAAAGTTAGGCTGTAATGGTGACTTACTTAATTGGCATCTCCCTTTTGTTTTTCAAGTGATGGTCAAAAAATGAGCAAACGAAAAAAGAATTATCCGGATCCACTTTCAATCATCCATAAATATGGTGCCGACGCCCTCAGGTACAGGCCAGTGCTGTGCCCTGTTTTTAATGTCCTTTTTATGTAAGCTTCGCTTGTTCTGTTACTTGTGTTCCTTTCATCTGGTTCCTAGTTAGCTTTCTCAAACTGTGTCTCTGCTACGGGCCAGGTACATTGGTGTGGAGTTGGCTCCAAACCCACAAGGTGGTTTCTCAGTAACGAGCATTTGGAAGCCCAGAGGTGTTGTGAGGACCAGGACCTGTGTTGCTCCCAGGCTACTGCTGGGTTTCTCCCTCATTCCCTTGCCTGGCTCTTCATCTTGTTGGCCATTTATTATTTTTTTTTTTTTAAAGATTTTATTTATTTATTTGAGAGAGAGAGAATGAGAGACAGAGAGCAGGAGAGGGAGGAGGGTCAGAGGGAGAAGCAGACTCCCCGCCGAGCAGGGAGCCCGATGCGGGACTTGATCCAGAGACTCCAGGATCATGACCTGAGCCGAAGGCAGTCGCTCAACCGACTGAGCCACCCAGGCGCCCTTGTTGGCCATTTATTTCATGTCTGCGCTTACTCCTCAAAAGAGCCGTCTGAGATTTATTGAAACTCGAGCAAATAACAATGAAACCTGAAAAGCTTTTAGGGAAATGTGAGCCACTACTTGAAACGTTGGTCCTCGTCGTGCGCATTAAGTTTTGGGGTGGAAAGGAGCCACAACGGTTTCACTCCGCATCCTCCTGCTGCAGACACGGAGGCCCACACCCAGGGGCTGAGCCCGAGCATGTTCACAGCTGCCTAGGAGCACTTAATGGGGTGTCCTGCCGCCCTGTTAGCTGTTAGCCTGCCCCTCGGCGCTGCTAACAAGTGAGCCAGATAATTCTTTGTAGAGGGGACGATCCTTAGGGGGCCTAGCGACATCCCTGGCCTCTTCC
The DNA here is from genome assembly GCF_002201575.2 of Neomonachus schauinslandi. Lineage (NCBI taxonomy): Eukaryota > Metazoa > Chordata > Mammalia > Carnivora > Phocidae > Neomonachus > Neomonachus schauinslandi. The sequence goes on along the minus strand of NC_058415.1, from coordinate 308,789 downwards.
CTCTGGGAGCCCCTCTGTGCCGGCAGAGGACTCCTGGCCACTCCTTTTGTGAATCCCTGTGCCCGCGGGTATTGTCTGGGGAGGAGGCCTGCCGCCCCGAGGCCTGCACTGACTGGCACGGGGCATGCTTCCAGGTTGGTCGAGGGCCGTTTTGGTATGAGGTTACGTCTCCCCTTTATTATTCACTGGGTCTCTTGCACAAAGTCAGAGCTTTGTCAGTTTTAAATTGACCGTAAGAAGAGTATTCATAATTCTCTCCTTTTGTATAAAAAAATGCCAAGTTGGGTGTTTGCAGTGTCAACATGTCCAGAAAGAATACTTGTTTTAATCTGTATATTCCTTTTCCATGTACTGTTTTTCCTCACCCAGATTGTACCTGATCAACTCCCCTGTGGTGAGGGCAGAAAATCTCCGATTTAAGGAGGAGGGTGTGCGTGACGTTTTGAAGGACGTGCTGCTCCCTTGGTATAACGCCTACCGCTTCTTCACCCAGAGCGTCCTGAGGCTACAGAAGGTGTGGGGCGGGGTCCCGTCACCTGGGTCGGTGGGTTTGCTAGGGACAGAGCTCCGTGGGTGGGGCTCAGAGCCCTGGGGGGGGGGGGGGGGGCGGGGGGGGGGGCCGGGGGGGGGGGGGCGGGGGCGGGGGGGGGGGGGGGGGCGTCAGTGCAGAGCCTCGGCGGGACCCTGGGGCTGCCCCCACAGAAGAGCTGCGTGGGAGGTTCATTCATTCCCCGGTTGGCCCCCCCGCCCCATGGAACCAAGGCTGCTGGGGGTGGGGTCGGGGTGAAGAGCCCACTGCTCCCAGGGTGGGAGCACCTGGTAAAGGCTGCTGCTTGTTGCCGGGCTCGCTGAGGCATCAGGGTCCAGACTCTGAAAGTGAGAGACGTTCTGCTGGGCCGTTAGGAGGGAAAACAAGGCACCATCTGAACACCCATATGCCTGACTCTGCTCTCAGGGCTCCCTTTGGGGTCAGACCCCGATACCCCTCATCTCTTATGTCCAACGCCTTACAGTAGAATCACTGTGTACATTACTGTTGACTGTCGTGCAACGTTAACCCTTTTTGGAAATGGGCGGGAGGCCTGAGCTGTGAATGTCGCACTCAGGCTGGCTGTTGGCCTGCAGCCGCCTCTGACTCGGGCTCCTCCCTGTGCGTTGAGGAGGGCAGGCAATCTCCCCAGGTCCTGGTATTGCTCCTGCCTTTGTTGTTGCCACCACTAGGGCCGGGAGGCCTCAGGCAGTCCCCACAGGCCTGCTGCTGTGGGACTCCGGAGCACAGTGGGCGGGGCTCGTCTGGGCTTGGCAGTCAGACGCCCGCCCGCCACCAGGCTCTCAGGTCAGGGCCGGAGTCAGTGCGGCTGCTGCCCTACCAACCAGGTGTTGCTGGGGGCGGGGGGGGGGGGGGGCGGTGGTGCGCAGGTGGAGTGGACCTTCAGCCCGAGGAGGGTTTTGCAAAGGAAAGGGGACTGGGACAGAGCATGCTGTTTAGAATGGGCAATTTAAGCAGAGACGTTAATTTCTAGTGCTCATGTTCAGTCTATAGATGATCGTCCAGTCCTAGCCAGCTTTACTAGCTTTCCTTCGTTAGGGGTAAAGTAACTAAACCCTACACTTACAAGATTTTGGAATAAATTGTGTTTAGAGCAGTCAAAAACGTAATTAACTGAGGACTTAATATCCCAAGTTTAGAGCTTATTTGGAAAATATTGCTGAGAATCAGAAATTTAAATTGCCAGTGGGGTCTGGGGTTTTGTGGATTGCTGTTGTGGGCTCCTTTCAGCTTAAGTGGTTTAAGGAGTTCATTTCTGTACAGTAATTTCTCCTAAGCATGCAGAATGTTTTAGTAATTGTCACTTCCCAGGAGGAAGAAATGGAATTCCTCTACAACGAGAACACAGTTAAAGAAAGTGCCAACATCACAGACCGGTGGATCCTGTCCTGCATGCAGTCGCTGATTGGGTTCTTTGAGACCGAAATGGCAGGTATGACTCTCTTGGGTCATCTTCCTGGAATAAGAGTTCTTCTCTATTTCCCCTTTCAATACTTACCTGTGTTTCTTTTAAACACAGAGGAAGTTTTATAAACATTTTGAGAGATACAGTAGATAAATTCTTGTTTCTTTTACCCGTCAAATATGATTTTGTTAAGACTTGTTGTAGAAACATGCTGCTCTGAGTCCTGGGATTCGGCTCAGCCTCACCCCACTGGCCACAGACACCACGTGGGCTTCCACGGTTCAAACCCACCCGCACCACCTCTTCCCTCTGGCAGGGGCTGCCCAAAGTCCTTAGGCCTCAGTTTCTTTCTCCGAAAAGTGCCTGGTGGCGGTGTTACAAGGCTCAAATAGAGATTGTGCTCAGAGAGTAGCTGGCAGACAGTAGGTTCTCAAGGAGTGCTTGTTAGCGTGCATTTTTTAGTCTACTTTAATTATTAAATAAGTAGGCCCTGTCTAGTCTAGAAAAATTAGGAAATACAGAAAAATAGTAATGAGGTGGATGTTTTCCCCATATTTGTTACCTAAAAACAACGAATTGGGTCTTAGACACAGGTTGGAAACATAGGTTATGTTGGTTTCCTCGAGGCTGGAGACAGAACGAACTATAAGTCTGGGTGAGAAATTCCAGAAACTACTAAAGCAGGATACCTGCATGGATCCGACAGAGTTGGTGGGCGGGGGAGGAGAGACGCCTCCCCTACGTGTCCCCTGACGAGGTTAACCAGCCTCCCCCAGCACGCTGCGGTCATGCAGGCCCATGGCCTTCCTGGAATCCTGGTGCCTCAGCACTTGGCACAAGAGGATGATGAGTCCAGGAAACTCCCCCAGGCTGTCAGGCATCCTGAAGCCTGCCCCCACCCGTTAAATATGTATCAGAAACACCACATGACTGTTGGGAAAGCTGCTGGACAAATTGACGTCAGTGAAGATGGAAATGAACATGCGAGGCAGAGCTCACCGCACACCCCAGGACACCTGCTCACAGTCCTTGTCCCCCTGTCCCTCCTGAGTGATGTGAAGGGTAGGAAACGGGCCTGCGGACAGCCGAGCAGAGCCATGGCCTGAGCATGCCGGCTGGGGTCCATCTCCCTGGAAACAAGAGGTCAGGCCAAGGTTGTTCCCACGGCCGACTGCTCTGGGTACTCCAGTGCCACGGCCTGCTGGCTTTGTACCCTCAGCCCCTCATGGATAGTGTTCTGAGGTCTGGAGTGTCTGCAGTTCCCATCAGGGAGCCCGGCAGCCATGATGTTGCTCCCACGCACAGCACACTCACGCTCTGAGGGTTCTGTGTGCCCTCCAAGGGTCGACACCTGAGCACAGGGAACTCTGGCCTCCTAGAAGGTGAGGGGTGTAGTGAGCCCTAGAAATCACCTCTTTCCTTCAGGCTAGGCCTCTGATCACCACGTCACCTCTCAGGGAGTGAGTGGCCGTTGGCACCTCTTAACAGTCACTGAACACTTTTCATTAATATAAGTTGTATTTGTTTATACTTGTTGGTCTTATTCTTGGTTTTGGTGTTTGGTTTTGTGCAACGGAGAGTATCGGTTACAGGGAGGTGAATGGGAAAATCCTAAAAATAGGCCCACACCTTAAACAAGACTGGCTGAGCACCTTCACCGCCCTGCTTGCGCTCGGAGTTCCTCAGGAGCCCTCACACCTTTGTCCTTTCCTGGGGAGCCCGTTCTGCTGGTGGCTTGGGCCAGGCATTGTCTGGAGGGGGCTGCTGGGCTCTGCATTATTGAGCAGTTCCCCTGGGCTCCGGCTGGGACAGCCGGAATGTCTCTCCAGACATCAGGGCAGAGTCACTCTGGTTGGAAAGTGCTGGCCTGTGGTGTGCCTCAGCCCCTGGTTAGAGCTGTCTGTGCGTCTGGGGTGTCTTAGTGGAGGTTCAGGGTAGCACAGTGGAAGGAAGTCAGGCATGCAGCTGTGGCCTCTCCACCCCAGGTCTGGGGTTTCTGTTTTTCTCATTGACCACGGGAGCTTGTACGCACTCACAGGGTGATTTGTGTGCACCCCCGACACCCTGATGGCCACGTAGTTCATCTTCGGGGAATGCCACCAGGGTTGTGTCACTTTGGTTCTTCCCGTCTCCTGAGCAAGCGTGGCAGCCCTCGGGTGGCAGGGCCGCTTGCTCTGTCTTGCATCCATCCCTCACCGCACCCTCGACCTGATCATCTGCTTTCAGCTTACAGGCTCTATACAGTGGTGCCTCGCCTCGTCAAGTTTGTGGATGTCCTAACCAACTGGTATGTCAGGATGAACCGCAGAAGGCTGAAGGTGAGTGCATGGATGCAGGCTGCTGTTGGGACCAGCGAAGTGTGGGAGGGTGACCGTCGAGAAACATGAGTGCAGCCAGAAGAGAAAGGAATGTTTTCAGGTGCTCTCAGTGTCTGAAGCTCTTTCTCTTTTCTCCTTTTTACACTGTAAGTCAACTGTATTTATCGCCATTTGATAGATAGGAACCTGTAAGTTCTAGAAGTCCGCTTGCATATTTTCAAGACAGCTCAGGACATGTCCTGTCGGAGGGAAAGTCTCAGGGCCATACAAGACTGAGCCGAGCAGGTTCTCTTAAAACACGAAAGGAAGTCATGCAGATACATGCAGATGTCACCAGGAATGGCTGGGACCTCAAGTGGGACCCCCCTCGCTTCTTCCTCTAGAGGGTCAGTTATTTATGGACAACCTGTTGGGCATGTGGGCTGAGTCCCGTCCTAGGCCCTGAGGCTGCGCATAGACCATGCCACTGCCCTCCAGCCTGCCTCCCAGTGTGTGAATGATGAACGCCCTTCACAAAACAGTAATTTCATTTTTGTTAACATAGATCATACACAACACACCCACATGCAGAGGGGCTCACTTTGCACTGTTTACAGCACCTGTCTCCCTGTAACTTCATTTTGGTCGACTTCTCTTTTTTTTATAACCTTTGTTTGTGTTTTTCCTACAGTGAGTCACTTTTTTTGTGAATAAGAAATCTTACCTAAAAGTAGTTTAAATTTTCTGTTTGTAACCGTTCCCGTATGTTGCATGTGAGTTTGCAGGTGCAGCCTCCAGGTCCTCAGGCACCTGGGCTCAGAGGTGGGGAGAGCAGGGCCCGCGCCAGCCTCCTGCCCGACCCCGGACACTGTGCTGTGGCCGCCTGTCCTGGCTCCGCCGTCCTCTCTGCGCCCACTGTACTCTCGGGGGGGTCACCTCTCTTCATTCAACTGGGTTCTAACAGTCTAAGTAATGTGAGCTGCTTATTCACCAGGGTGAAAACGGGGTGGAAGACTGCGTTATGGCCCTGGAGACCTTGTTCAGTGTCCTGCTGTCTCTGTGCAGACTGATGGTAAGATGCTGGAACTCTAGCCCTGGCACTGCAGCGCCCTCCGTCTGCAGCTAGGCTGTACTTGTCCCCCCCAGAAATAGAAAGAGAAAGAGGGGCGCCTGGGTGGCTCAGTTGTTACGCGTCTGCCTTCAGCTCAGGTCGTGGTCCCAAGGTCCTGGGACCGAGCCCCGCATCGGGCTCCCTGCTCTGCGGGAAGCCTGCTTCTCCCTCTCCCACTCCCCCTGCTTGTGTTCCCTCTCTCGCTGTGTCTCTCTCTGTCAAATAAATAAATAAAATCTTTTAAAAAAATAAAAGTATTGGGGCGCCTGGGTGGCTCAGCCGTTAAGCGTCTGCCTTCGGCTCAGGTCATGATCCCGGGGTCCTGGGATCGAGCCCCACGGGAAGCCTGCTTCTCCCTCTCCCACTCCCCCTGCTTGTGTTCCCTCTCTTGCTGTGTCTCTCTCTGTCAAATAAATAAATAAAATCTTAAAAAAAAAAAGAGAGTTTTAAAACAACTTTTAACTCCCTAGTTCCTTTTCAGAAATCTTGTTAGCTCATCTGTGTCAGGAAGGGCTAAGAAACATTTGCTTCCAGAGCTGGGTTCTTCCTGCCCACCACCGGTGGCACCCTTCAGGTCAGGGTGCTGGCCTCAAGACGGCAGAGCCACGCTCCCTGTGAGCACACACCTCATCCTTATGCAGGCCCCTGTCATCGGAACAGGGAAGTTTTTGAATGGATATCTAACCACACAAATACGTCACAGACGATGTTTTACTAAACGTCTGTGTCCTGTCACTGCTACTCCAGCCTGAGGTCGTGAACCCTCTGTTCACTCCTGGACACACAAGCAAGACCTGCCTTGTGACTGGTGCCTCTTGTCTGACCTCACTCACCTTCATCCTAGGAAGCATTTCCGCAGCTCCCTGACGCGGTTTCTGAGGTGTGGGGACATTGGGTCGTGGTCGGGGCTCCTGCTCTTATGACAGACGTCCTCTGGGTTGCTTCGGGGCTCTGGCTCTCCCGCTGTTGCGCCTCACGGTGTCCATCCTACCAGGTTCAGAAAGTAGCGTCACGTCCACTCACGTGGAGCTGCTCTTTTCCTGGGCCTGAGGTCACTTAATGATGTCCTCTGTCCTCATGCAGGCCCCCTATACACCTTTTCTCACCGAATTGATGTACCAGAATCTAAAGCTGCTGATGGACCCCGTTTCTGTCCAGGACAAGGACACACACAGCATCCACTACCTCACCCTGCCCCATGTTCGGTAAGAATCCCGTGACGTGGAAGCCTCGCCTGCGCCCGGGAGGGCTCACGTGGTAGCTGCTCCTCAGGCTGCAGAGGGGCTGGAGGCGCCGCTCCTTCCGCACTCCGTGCCCCTGTCGTTGGGATGGGCTCCCCTTCCTGGGGTCCCTCTCAGCCCCGCGTCTGCCGTCAGGGAGGAGCTGATTGACAAGAGCACGGAGAGCGCAGTGTCCCGGATGCAGTCTGTGATCGAACTTGGGCGAGTGATTCGAGACCGCAGAACCATTCCCATAAAGGTTTGATGCTTCGTTTGTCTTTTGCATGCACGGGCCCAGAGAGCTACACCTTTGGAGCGTTGTCTTAAAAGAGAGTGCTTCCAGCAGTAGCAAAATTTTTTTTCTTTTCTGCAGTAAGGGTGTGAAAGACTTAGTTCTGGTTGAACCTGATCAGTCTGGAGCTTGAGATTCGGATGAAACATTTCACATTTTACTTTGCTGCAGTTTCAAGGGCTGGCTTTTTGGTAAACCGTCCCTTCCCTTTCCTCCTAGTATCCTTTGAAGGAAATTGTGGTTATCCATCAGGATCCAGAAGCTCTTGATGAGATCGAGTCTTTGGAGAAGTACATCATTGAGGTAAGAGTGCTGGTTTGACTGTTTGGGTGCAAATAGACTTCTTTCTTGAAGAAGGTTGTTAGGGCTAGTACTCTTCAGTGAAGTTCACTGTGAGCGTATCATGCATCCTTTTCCTTTTGTATGTCAGCACATCCAAGTACTTAACCATCCACAGAATCTTACACTTTGCTTAGAATCAGCGTGCGCTTTTGCCTTTTTACAGTGTCACTGTAATTCTTTAAAAGCAATTCCAAGATGAGTGGATTTCTTTACCTTGATTAGATCACTCACTACCTTCATCCACTTATCTTCTCCAAATACTCTTTGATAATTAACCAAAAAACTTCCTTCAGATCATCAGGTAACAAGTGGGCATGCACTGGTCATGAGCAGCTCAGACTCCAGCATTGGGTGCTGAGTGAAACCCTTCCCACCCACCCAGCGCTGCCTGGGGATATTCACTAGGGCGTCCCCACCAGGCTGTTGGATGTGCACACACACATGCATGTACATGTGCACACACCATTGACCTTGTTTGTACTAGAGGGGACCATGTTTATAGTCTGCAACTTGGGTTTTTTCACCTTCCCCTAAGATTTTATTTACTTGGAAGGGGCGGGACAGAGAGGGGGTGAGAGAGAATCTCAAGCCGACTCCCCGCTGAGTGTGGAGCCTCACATGGGACTCCATCCCACAACCCTGAGATCATGACCTAAGCCTAAACCAAGAGCCAGATGCTCAGCGGAGCCACCCTGGTGCCCCTCTAAGTCTAGAATCTTCTTTAGTTGAGTTTTGCTCAACTGTCTTGAATGATCTGGACAAGAAGAATTTTTAAGTCATTTATAGAATTGTACAGCCAATAAAATTTTATAACATTTTGATCACCCCAAAAAGAAACCCAGTATCCGTTAGCATTCACACGCCATTTTTGCCCTCAAGATCCCGCCACGCCCTGGCAACCACGAGTGTGGCTGCTCTGGACGTTTCACGAAAATGAATCCAACAGTAAGTGGTCTTTTGAGGCTGACTCCCTTCACGTGGCACCGAGGGTCCATTCGTGGTACGGCCTGTGTCCGTGCCTCAGTTCTGTATTTTGCTAAGTAATAGTCTGTTGTGTGGATGGATCACATTTTGTTTATCCTTTCAAAGCTGATGGACATTAGGGTGGTTCCACTTTTTGGCTATTGTGACCAATGTGTGAACGTTAATGTGCAAGTTTTGGGGCTCACATGTTTTCATCTCCCCCTTTTTGTTTCATCTTGGCTGCCAACTGTAGGAATTGAACGTCCGAAAGGTTACGCTGTCTACAGATAAAAACAAGTATGGCATTCGCCTAAGGGCAGAGCCTGATCACATGGTCCTGGGGAAGCGCCTGAAGGGAGCCTTCAGGGCGGTGATGACGTCCATCAAGCAGCTGAGCAGTGAGGAGCTGGAGCGCTTCCAGGACAGCGGTGGGTGTCTGCCCCGGCCAGCACCGTCCGTGGCCCCTTCCTGGTGCCACCTCACAACTGGGCTCCTGCTTCCCTGGCCTGTCACTGAAGTACATAACAGATAATTCTGATAATGGAAAGGAGGGATTACAAATGATCCCCGAGCCGTCACCCGTCCACGGAGCGCAGACCGAGTGCCCGCTCTGTGCCGGGGCCGGTGCCGGGCAGCGTGAAAGTCCTGGTGCAGACGGTCCCAGGCTCTCAACGTGGAGATCACACTGCAGTTATAAGTGTCGTGTCGTTACACTTCCATTTTTGTATTTCATGTTTATCTTACTCATTTTTTTATTTTGCATTTTTACATTAGTCTGTGAAGTGCTGTTTCCAGACTGTTGTGATGGTTTTCCCTCATGGGGACTCGTGGTGTTCTTAACCAGTCCTGTTGATGGCTCCTCACGTTGTTTCTGTTTTTCCACTATTGTCAGTACTATTGCAGTGAGCATTTTCTTTTTCGTTTTTTTTTAAGATTTTACTTATTTGACAGAGAGAGATAGCGAGAGCAGGGGGAGTGGGAGAGGGA
>NC_058415.1:238190-299612 GCF_002201575.2 Neomonachus schauinslandi | reverse complement strand
ATCCCAGGACCCTGGGATCATGACCTGAGCCGAAGGCAGACGCTTAACGACTGAGCCACCCAGGCGCCCCTAAAATGACATTTTATTTATTTTTTAAGATTTTATTTATTTATTTGACAGAGAGAGATAGTGAGAGCAGGGGGAGTGGGAGAGGGAGAAGCAGGCTCCCCGCTGAGCAGGGAGCCCGATGTGGGACGATCCCAGGACCTTGGGATCATGACCTGAGCCGAAGGCAGACGCTTGACGACTGAGCCACTCAGGCGCCCCTTCTTTTTCTTTTTTTAAAGATTTTATTTATTTGACAGAGAGAGAGACACAGCGAGAGAGGGAACACAAGCAGGGGGAGTGGTAGAGGGAGAAGCAGGCTTCCCACGGAGCAGGGAGCCCGATGCAGGGCTCGATCCCAGGACTCTGGGATCATGACCTGAGCCGAAGGCAGACGCTTAACGACTGAGCCACCCAGGCGCCCCTAAAATGACATTTTATTTATTTTTTAAGATTTTATTTATTTATTTGACAGAGAGAGATAGCGAGAGCAGGGGGAGTGGGAGAGGGAGAAGCAGGCTCCCCGCTGAGCAGGGAGCCCAATGTGGGACTCGATCCCAGGACCCTGGGATCATGACCTGAGCCGAAGGCAGACGCTTAATGACTGAGCCACCCAGACCCCCCCCCTTTTTTTTTTAAGATTTTATTTATTTGACAGAGACAGCGAGAGAGGGAACACAACAAGGGGGGGGTGGGGGGGAGGGAGAAGCAGGCTTCCCGCTGAGCAGAGAGCCCGATGCGGGGCTCGATCCCAGGACCCCGGGATCATGACCTGAGCCGAAGGCAGATGCTTGACGACTGAGCCACCCAGGCACCCCAGCAGTGAGCATTTTCACATGTAAATGTTCTGTGCAATCGATTCCTTTGGGCTAGATTTCTAGGTAGAATGACTGAACCAGATGGATGGACCTTCGGTTAGCACTGAATTCTGTACATGCTAATAGGAGCCTAGAAACCACCCTAGTGAGAAGAGAGCACAGAGCCCCTGGTATCGAATTCATTGTTACTGGATGTTGCTTGTGGAGAAGAAACATGGTGTTTGGAGGTGTCCGAATGAAGACTAGAATACATTCAACAGAAAAGATTAAAGTTGATTTTGAGAAAGGGACTTAGTAATGAGGTCTGGAGCTGCCTCAAGGGAGAACTGGATCAGAACTTACCATGATTTCTTGAAGACATGAAGAATTCATAGTTTGGTCCCTTATTTGGGCAAGACTGGATTTGGACCAATTCAGCAAATACTTTTTAAAGCCCTTGTGTTTGGCTGGCCCTGGGATCCCAGAAATGAGTGAGACAGACGTTGTCCTTACCCTCGAGGTACTGGCCAACACTGAAGATTTGTGGAAACAGTTGTAGTTTTGATAAGTGCTCTGAAGGAAATGTCTAGGACAATAGGAGGAGGTTAGGAAAGGGGACTTAGCCCCTCTCTCCTCTCCTTTGGGGGACTTTCCAGGTGCCCGGGAATTCTCAGCTCTGGGGTCTTAGTATGGCTGCCTGATTCTGTGCATCCACTTTGGGGCACAGGGTGTTTGGTTGGTAGGGTTCCCTCTGAAGTTGAAAATCATAAGCACAGAGCTGTCATGAAGAGAGATGGAAGGACTCAGAAATCGGATGAGTGCTTACGGGGAACTGAGAGAAATGTCCCTGAGAGTCCTCACGTTTTTGATAAAATGTAAGAAGCCTAGCAACTAAAAGTTGAATCCTTGCTAACTTAACTTGATTTGTTAAATTAACAAAATCTTTGATCCAACTTCAAATCACAAATCTAAGCTGTTTCAACAGATGGCCCAAATATTTAAAAATTCTTGAAATAATCCTTATTTGAAACCGAAGGCCTACAGCTTCTAAACTACTTTCTGAGTGGATTTCTGCGCTAATGGGAAGCAAAATAATTTTCAGAACAGAGTGACATAGTCAAAATGACAGCCCAGTGCTGACACCAGGAAGATCATTGTGGATGTCCACAGCAGGCGTCCCTGACAACAGGCATGGCCATCTGCCACCCCCTCCCCCCCGCCCCCGTTCATGCATTCTGCCTGCTGTGGGAGGATGGTGCCCAGAACCTGACCCTGTTCACTTCATCCTCGCCCCACCCTGCTCAGCAGATAGTGGAGCACCGGGGTCCTGCAGCCAGTGAGTGGTGGGCCTGGGTCCGCTTGGACTCTGCAGCCTGCTGTCTTCAGTACATCACTCTGCTCTGTGTTTATGGTGGGGATGCACATGCCTTTGGACCTGGGGAGTCATTTACACGGGAGACGTTGGTGGTTTAACTGTCCTCAAGGCAGTATGGGGAAGTATAAAGGATATGAGTCAGGAGAACATGACCTCTTGAAGTCTCTGCAGCTTGATGCTGTGAAAATTGGCATAATGTGCTATAGCTGGGAGGTGTGAAGAGGAGGATGCGGAGGGGCTGACTCACAGTGGCAGTTGCTTCTGCAACAGGAACCATTGTTGTAGAAGGCCATGAGCTGCATGAAGAGGACATCCGCCTCATGTACACCTTTGATCAGATGATAGGAGGGACGACGCGATACGAAGCGCACTCGGATGCCCAGGTATTTTTCTCTTCCCTAGAATGTTTCTTTGCCAAAAGATAACATAAGAGGAAAAGGTAATTTGCCTGTGCCTTTCCTGAGTGTTGACAGCTGGTCTCAGAGTACAATAAACCAGATATTCATTTTAGATTGGCTTTACTAAATTACTCCATTGTATGCTCTTAACATGCGCATTTCTTTTCTTTTCTTTTTTTTTTTTTAAATATTTTATTTACTTGAGAGAGAGTACAAGCAGGGGGGAGAGGTGGAGGAAGAAGCAGACTCCCCGCTGAGCAGGGAGCCTGATGTGGGACTCAATCCCAGGACCCTGGGATCATGACCTGAGCCAAAGGCAGATGCTTAACCTACTGAGCCACCCAGGCACCCCGTCCCTACATGCGCATTTCTTTAGCATATACGTAAATAGACATTTTGTGACCTCTGCTTGCAACTGTCCTAAGTGTTGGGTCCTACAAAAATGAATAAGACATAACCCCACCCTTCAAGGAATGAGCCAGTCATAGAGACAGAAAAGTAAGCCAATTCTTACTCTTCTGCTTGGTAAGTTATCTGGTAGAAATGAGCACAGAGAGGGGCTCCTTTCCGAAGCCTGGCGTGGAGTCAGGTTGGGGAGGCACATCCTGGAGGAGGATGTGCAGCAGTTTTGGATTCTGGGGTCAGTGCTTTTTGTCGTGATGGATCAGAGCATCTCTCTTTGCTTTTTTTTTTTTTTTTAAGATTTTATTTATTTATTTGACAGAGACACAGCGAGAGAGAACACAAACAGGGGGAGCGGGAGAGAAAGAAGCAGGCTCCTGGCCGAGCAGGGAGCCCGGTGCGGGGCTCGATCCCAGGACCCTGGGACCATGACCTGAGCTGAAGGCAGACGCTTAACGACTGAGCCACCCACGCGCCCCCTCTCTTTGCTCTTGACCAGACTTTTCTGGCAGACAGGTCATAAGATCTCTAGGTTGGGCGTGGGGGGCTTGTGGGAGTTCCTCTGTGCACAGGACGTGGGGAGTACCATGTGAGGAAGGCCAGCCTCAAACTCCTCAAGCCTTTTGCAGTGGCTTGAATTAGATGTAGGCTGAGCTCCATGTGGGCAGACGGCGTGAAGAGCCCACACCCTGATGGCGGCCAGCCTGAGGAAGTCAATGAAGGAAGTGTCCTGGTCTTCTGAGATTGCTGACACAGTTCATGTACTGTGGGCTGGGGTGGCCCTGCCCCACCTCGCCACCCATCTCCAGTTCTGCCCTCATGAAGTAGAGCAAGTTTCTGATAAAATTTCCTCAGAAACGTTCCTGCTGGGGCGCCTGGGTGGCTCAGTCAGCTGAGCATCTGCCTTCAGCTCAGGTCATGATCCTAGGGTCCTGGGATTGAGTCCCACTTCGGGCTCCCTGCTCGGCGGGGAGCCTGCTTCTCCCTCTCCCCCCTGCCACTGCCCCTGCTTGTGCTCACGCTCTCTGACAAATAAATAAAATCTTTAAGAAAAGAAAGAAACATCCATGCAGCTGGTGCTTGACTTACAAGTGTATCCCCGTCTGTGGGCGGTCACACCACGTCCTCACTACGTCTGTGCCCGTGGCAACACCGCATTTTTACGTCATCGACGTCCTTCACGACAAATGGCGTAGGAAGTAGATGAAGTCGGGAAGAAGATGACGGTTTAAATCCTGTCAAACATGTCGGGGTCTCCTGTAGAAACCGTGTCTTGAATCACACTGACGGACTAAGGGTTGCAAAGGCTCCTGGCTGAAGAAAACAGTGGGCTGCTCTGGGGCCCTCACGGGCTCATTGGCGGTGTGAAGGGCTGTGTGGCCCCGACCCCACTTCCTGCAAGGGCAGCGAGTGCCCGTCACACAGACGAAGAGCAGTTACACGGGAGACTCACCGCTCCTAATCCTGGGAGCGGCCCCTGCAGAAGGAAAGGAGGCGCTGGACCAGTGGAAGGAATAGCTCCTTAAAAGAAGCACCTGAACCATAATGAAACTAGCTTAATTTTGTCTCCTTTGCTCAGAATAATTAGTGCGACATGACAGACTTCTCAGAATTTAACTTAAGTACAATTGTGCCGCGTTTGAGATAACTGTTCCTCCTTGTTTGATCGTCGTGCTATGCACTCTTCATTCCTACAGGTTTTGGTTCTCTTAGATGTCACCCCTGACCAGTCAATGGTGGATGAAGGAGTGGCTCGGGAGGTCATCAATCGCATCCAGAAACTTCGCAAAAAGGTCAGTTTGTCACATTAAGAACAAGCCAACTGTTTCGTGTTTTTTGTTGTTGTTGTTTGGCTTTTTGGTTGTTGGGTAGGACAGGAGAGGCAGGTAATATAAACCGCTGTAATTGAGTTTATGGTCTGTTCACATTGTGCCCTGCAGGAAAAGTGGGCCCCTTCCACTCCCTACTCGTTTGCCCCAAGCTGGACATGGCTCTTTTGTTTCTCTGACCAGGAACTTTCAGCCAACCTGTCCCCCTTGTCCACCTCTTTCAGTTCCCCAGGGTTTCCACAGAATCGTCCGGATAGATAGCCCTCCTTACTGGCGCAGTCATCAGAGAGGACAGTGGGTGTCTGAGGAAGGGCTCCTAGCTCAGGGAGACATTGTTGGATCTGGACAGAGGGGCGGTTCTTCCTCACTGGGGAGCTGGGAGCCAGGGCAGGGGCCCAAGCCTATTGCCTGCCCCACCAGGTGAGGGGGCCAGGAGCTCCCATCCCTCAACCCCAAGGAGGGGCTTCCCCACCTCCCACCAGAGCACAGGCTCCCCCACCCAAGGAAGGTCTCCCATCCCCAGCTCCGCGGAGAGGCTCCCTCACACTGACCAGAGCGGGGGCTCCCACCCTCCCTCCTCAGGCCAGGTGTCTGAGACCTGTAGTTCTGGGTCTCAGGAATCCACTTTCAGCAGGTAATGGAATGCTTGTGAACTCTACCTCAGTTCAGAGTTTTGTAAGTGGGTTTTTGCTCAGTCACTCCTTTGTTTCAGAGGAGGATTGGGCAGGAGGCTGTGTGCTCCCATAATGATTCAGCACAGGACTGTCATCAGTCCTGTTCAATATCACCGTACGTTTTGATTAACAGTGTGCTTCCTTTTTAAATTTTCTGTATGTACTTTCAGTGCAATCTGGTTCCAACTGATGAAATAACAGTTTATTATAAAGCAAAGTCTGAAGGGAAGTATCTGAATAATGTTATCGAAAGCCACACAGAGTTCATATTTGCCACTATAAAGGCTCCCTTGAAACCGTATCCAGTTCCAATGTCAGATAAAGTCCTTATTCAAGAAGAAACGCAGGTGAGTTCTGGGTTTGTTGAACTGCGAAGAGATGTAAGGTTAGATTTTACGTTGTTTGTGGAGTGACCTCTTCATATTCTGCCCCCAGTAGTGACTGGCATAGTCCTCAGTCCTGAAGTACTGGGTGGGTTTGGGGAGGGGTGTCCAGAGAGGAGAGGGAGGGAAGGTGGAGCTGTTCTCACAGCAGTTCTCCTGGGAAAGGTAGCCAGGAGGTACGTAAGGGTTGCCGGGAGACCAGGGGCTATGTGGGCCTGCTTTTCCTGAAACTAGAGAAGTTGATGTCGTAGATTCTGGGAATGACTGTTCAAAGCAAACAACAGTTGATTTGAAGAGCAGTTGACGTTTATGGTAGTAGGTTTTCCATAAAATTACAGTTTCATTTCTTGTTGGCACATTTTAGTTGCAACTATGAAAATCTGATACCAGGACATGGAAGATATTGGCCATGATTCAGAAATAGGTCATTTATAATAGGGGAAGGAGTTCCTTTCTGTATCAGTCACTGACTCTGCCATGTATTCCTTGTCTCATTCCTTCTTTCTTTCTTTTTTTCATTCCTCCTTTCTATAGAAGGGACAGATGGTACAGACAGGCAGGGGCTGGATGTCACTGTTAGTCTTTTCAGTGGGGCAAGTTACAAGATGGTTTCATTTTCTGTTCTGCATGTTTTTAAAAGAACAAGGTGAAAAGAGAAACGTGAAAAGTCAAAGCTTTTGACTGTTTTAGTGATGAGATTGAATATGCTCGCAGAATCCTACAGAGCTCTAGGTGTGAGAAGTAGCTGCTATGTTAGTTGGTGACACTGGTCAGTGCCACACTTACTCAGTCCCACGCTCTCATGTGCTTAGTTAAAGGGTTCTGACCTGGAAATTACAATCACCAGAGGATCATCCCTGCCTGGTCCTGCTTGTGCATATGTCAATCTTAACATCTGTACAAATGGCAGCGAGCAAGGTAAGAGTAAATTAATCCCATGGCTTGTGCTTTGCTTTTTAGTTAAACCTGTGAATGTCTTTAAGACTATTATAAGAGAATTAATAAAATCATACAACTTTCTCTTTCTAATTGCCATCAAAATGAATCCACAAAAGTAAATGATTGGACTTGCACTTCCAGGAAGATGGAGTAGACATGTTCTTCCCTATTCTTCCCACAAAGTACAAGCATACACCTTGGGTGTGATGGGGGAGAGAAAAGGGCTGGCTTTTCCTTTTGCCTCATAGATCCCAGACTTGGAGCTGAAGAAGCCGGCAACCTGGAAATGCCTAATGCAGACAAAAATGCTCCAACAAAATCCTGCTCTCTGTAGACAGAGAACCAGGAGAGGCGCAGCCTAGCAAGACAGAAAACTTCTAGACAGTATTTGTTCTATTCCAGCCAAACACAACAGAAGAAACTGGCCCCACTGGCAAAGACCAAGTCGGGAGCTAGACCTTTGTCAGGAGCCTCAGGCCCCTACCACCTTGTGGTATCAGAGAAGCCCACACAGTGAGCTGGGGCTTTCATCCTACCTCGGCAGGTCAGGTCTTGATCTCAGGATTTTGAGTTCAAGCCCCACATTTGGCTCCCCAGCATGGAGCCTATTTAAAAAAAAAAAAAATTATCTGACAGAATGTAAAGCAGCCATAATAAAAATGTTCCACAGATCAATTACAAACACAAAAGAAACAAATGAAAATAGGAAGCCTCAGCTAAGAAGTGGATATCAGGAATCAAATGAAGATTTTAAAACTGATAAATACAAGACTAGAATACAAAACCCAGTGGATGGGCACAACGGCAGAATAGAAGGGACAGGAAAGAGTCTGTGAAATGGAAGCTAGAGCAATAGAAATTACCCAGTCTGAAGAAAAGAGTTTTTTTTAAAAATCAGAAAAAAATGAACAGAATCTTAAGGATCTATGGGATATTTACAGAAGTTTAATATTCTGTCACTGAATTCTGGGATAAAGAGAAGGAACGACAGGACTGAAAAAGTAATCAGAAATAATGGCTGAAAACTTCCTAAATTTGGCAATACATGTACACCTACAGATTCAAGAAGCCGAGAGAACCCCATACCCAATAACCCAAAAACTCAATTCACATTGAGACATGGCGTAGTCAGACTTCTGAA
The DNA here is from genome assembly GCF_002201575.2 of Neomonachus schauinslandi. NCBI lineage: Eukaryota > Metazoa > Chordata > Mammalia > Carnivora > Phocidae > Neomonachus > Neomonachus schauinslandi. The sequence continues at coordinate 291,629 of NC_058415.1, read as the reverse complement.
AGCTGAAGACAAAGAAGACATCCTGAAAGCAGCGAGAGAGTATGCCTCCCTAACCTACAGGGGAAAACAACTGGACCAGTATTGGATTTCTTGTCAGAAACTTTGGAGGCTAGAAGGCAGAATGCTACAAGAGGAGTACTGTCGACCGAAAACTCTGTATCAAGCAAAATATCTTTCATGGTGAAGGGAAAATCAAGACATCCCTAAATGAAGGGAGACTAAAAGAGTTCATTGTTAGTATGACTAATTCTAAAAGAATAGGTAGAGGAAATTCTTAAAACAAAGAAAATGACAAAAGAAGAAATGTAGGGACATCAGGACAGAAGAAACAACAACAAAAAGAGTCAAAATATAGGTAAATTCAGCAGACTTTTCTCCTTGAATTTTCTAAATTATTTGATGGTTGTAACAAAAACTATAACATCTCAGTGTATATGCAAGAAATACTTAAGGAAATTGAAAGTAGAGGGGCACCTGAGTTGCTCAGATGGTTAAGCGGCTGCCTTTGGCTCAGGTCATGATCCCAGGGTCCTGGGATCGAGCCCCGCGTCCGGCTCCCTGCTCCGCGGGAAGCCTTCTTCTCCCTCTCCCGCTCCCCCTGCTTGTGTTCCCTCTCTCGCTGTGTCTCTCTCTGTCAAATAAATCTTTAAAGAAAAAAAAGAAAATTGAAAGTAGGGAAGAGCAAAGTGAGGGAAGGGAGGTCAGGTTTCTGTGCTTCCCTCAAACTGGTCAAATGCCAACACCAGTAGGCAAGTTGTTATGTGCATATGAGGTACCGCCTAGTGCAACCACTAAAACAGCCTGTTCTGGAGATTCACACAAAAACACTACAGAAATAAAAATGGGAGTTCTAAAATATGTTCATGTAACCCACAGGGAGCCTAGAGAAAGAAAACAGAACAAGTGGAAAGCAGAAAATAAGAGGGAAAGCTTAAGCTTACCGTCAGTAATTACACTAAATGGGGGAGGGGTCCGGCTGGCCCATTTGAGGGAGCATGTGACTCTTGATCGCCGGGTTGTGAGTTCAAGTTCCACCTCGGGTGTAGAGATTACTTTTAAAAAATAATAGGGGCGCCTGGGTGGCTCAGTCAGTTAAGCGTCTGCCTTTGGTTCAGGTCAAGATCCTGGGATCGAGGCCCACGTCGGGCTGCCTGCTCAGTGGGGATCCTGCTTCTCCCTCTCCCTCTGCTTACCACTCCCCCTGTTTGTGTGCTCTCTCTGTCAAATAAATATAATTTTGAAAAAAAAAAAAATTACACTAAATATAAACGGTTCTAAATAGACCAACTAATAGAGATTGGCAGACTTAGAAAAACACATTACCAGCTATATGCAATATATAAGGAAGTCTTCAAATATAACAGTACAGTTAGATTGAAAATAAAAAGACATACCATACAAGCATTAATCAAAAAAAGCAAGAAGGGGCATCTGGGTGGCTCAGTCAGTTAAACGTCTGCCTTCATCTCAGATCATGATCTCAGGGTCCTGGGATCGAGGCCCGCATCAGACTCCCTGCTCAGTGGGGTGTTTGCTTCTCCCTCCTCTCTGCCCCGCCACCCGCCATGTGTGTGTTCTCTCTCAAATAAATGAATAAGATCTTTTTTAAAAAATTTTTAAAAAACAAAGCAAGAATGTTTATGTTCATTTCAGTAGACTTCATAGCAAAGAAAGTCACCAGTGACATTAAGTAATGCTACAAATGTCAACCACAGGGAAAACATAAAGATCCCAAATGTGGATGCACCTAACAGCAGAGCTGCAAACCACAAAAGAGAGAACTGACAGCCTTAAAGGAGAATGAGAAAATTCAGTTTCAGTTTGAAATGAATATATACCTCTTTCAACAATCGATAGAAGAGCTAGACAGAAAACCAGAATTGAATGAACATTAATGGAACAGCTCACCCAGCAGCAGCAGAATGCACATTCTGTTCAAGCTCCCACAGGACATTTACCAAGCTGGATTGTAGGCTGGGCCATAAAACTCGTCAACACATTTAGGGATTGAAACCATATAGAGTATGTTGTCCGACCAATAATTTATTTATTTATGCTTTGTGAAAGATCCTGTGAAAAGGATGAAAGCTTGAGCTACAAGGCAGGAGGTGGTCCTTACAAACCATTTCCCCCGCCAGGTGTGTCCAAAGTACATGAAGAACTCTCCCCATTCACAGTTTAAAAAAGATCCAGTTAGGGGCGCCTGGGTGGCTCAGTTGTTAAGCGTCTGCCTTCAGCTCAGGTCATGGTCCCAGGGTCCTGGGATCGAGCCCCGTATGGGGCTCCCTGCTCGGCGAGGAGCCTGCTTCTCCCTCTCCCACTCCCCCTGCTTGTGTTCCCTCTCTCCCTGTGTCTCTCTGTCAAATAAATAAAATCTTTAAAAAAAAAAAAAAAGATCCAGTTAGACAGTGGGGAAAAGACACGAGCAGACGTTGACCAGAGGGAACATATAAGTGGCGTTTTCCTGGATTTTTCTTTCAAATTTAACTTCTTTTTCCTTCAGTTTTACTTATATTTGTGGTTCTTTAGGTGGAGTATTGCTTCTGGAAAATCCAAAAGGCGATAACAGGTTGGACCTTTTAAAGCTGAAGAGTGTTATTACTAGTATTTTTGGTGTGAAAAATACCGAGCTGGCTGTCCTCCATGGTGCCACAGGTACGTAGAAAGTCGGGAGCTGTCCTCTGACGCAAAGTGGGTCATTTGATATTGGTTCTGCTCCACAGCCATGCCTTCCTCCTGAGTCTGGATTGGCCCGGCCCTCAGTAGCCCTGCCACAGTGTCTCTGTGCCCCTGCTGGGATGGTGACAGCATCTGACACTGTGAACCTGCCCTCATCCCTGCCCAGATGGACAGCGTCTCTGTGCCCCTCAGGAGATGGAGCCTCCCGTCCTGTCTACTCTCTGTTGGCCACGGGCTGGGGTCCAGGCCTCAGAGACGCCCTGCTGTGCTTTGACTTTAGCAAGCATAGTGTCTGTGTCTTACTAGACCCAGATCCTCAGTAAGACGAGCCTAAATTAAGAGAGAGACATGTTGAAGTCCTTCCCCTGCATACCACCAAATGTGACCTTTGGAGACAGGGTTGTTGCCAGTGTGATTAGATAAGAGGGATGTTCCCAGGACTACACAGGGACACAGCCATGTGATGACAAAAGCAGAGCTGGAATTGGGGAACTGCAAGCAGACGTCTGTGAACCTCCAGGAGCTAGGAAGAGGATGGGGAGGGCCACCCTGCAGGCTTCCAAGGGGGCAGGGCCCACGCAACACCCCAATTTTGACGTCTCACCTCCAGGATCAGAGCCAGTAGGTTTCTGTTGCTCTAAGCCCCGCGTTTGTGATTCTTAATGGCAGCCATGTAAGATGAGTACACCCTCTTTAGTAAGAATCTGGATGCTCATTTTCAGGAAATTCTAAATAGCCTAAAAGAAGAGATGTAATTGGCCAACAAACACAGGCGAGCTGCTGGGCTGTGATGGAGGAGCCGCCAGATGGGCAGAGACTAGGGCAGGCTCGCGGTGTCAGATGCCATCACCCTTTGTGACCCGGCCCAGAGGAGTTCTGGGGAGCCACAGGTGCGGGTCCAGAGTGGAGATCCTACAGCCCCTGTTCCCCGGGGACCTGTCCCAGCCACGGTTGCGACCCTCAGCAGTGTTCAGTTTTAGGTCAATGAGATCTGCATGTGTTCCCTCTGTCTTGCTGTTTTTCACATGTGTTCCTGAGTCAAATGATCCGTTTTCTTCTGACTATAATTACCATGTTTTAGGATAAGGCTTCTTTTCACAGCGAAGTTTAGTGTTCTGAAGTAGGAGATTTTAAGAGAATCTATAATATCAGGGAAAATACTAAAAGAAAAAACAATTTGCCATGTATTTTTGTTATTGCTATTACGTGGTTTTGCAACATTCACATCTGCTATTTGCACGTCATTTAAGCCTCATTTGATAAAGAGAAATTAAGTGGAAAGCATCACTGCAAAGATAAAGGATAGTTTAATAATTAAGGAGAAACAAGTGAATAACTTCAGCTTTGCACTATATAGCCTGCAAGAGTGATTTGTCATTGCTCTCTTTGTTGTTATTTCTAGAAATACGAAACCAGACCGACTTACTGAGTCTTAGTGGGAAAACACTTAGAGTGGGAGCGGGTTCTGCCCCCGCTGTGGTGGACGGCCCCAGCACTGCGCTCTGCCACTACATCAACCTGCAGCTCCTGAACGCAGGCCCTCAAGGTGCGCCTCCCCCGGCCGCCAACCCTGCGCCGGCGGCCGGCGGCCAGCAGGTCGTGGGGGGCTGGCGTCGGGGTTTCCTTTCACGGTCTGCCTCGGATGTGGTGCCTTAAGGTGCGCACTCCCATCTGCCATGGAGAGCACACGCAGGCTTGCTTCTCTTGGTGTGTTTATGTGGAAACACCCTCCATCGGCAGAGTCAGGAGATGGGGTAAACTGGCACATAAACATTATTGTCAGATGAAGTGGAACTAAGTGCCGAGCCACTTAAATGTTTTTTGCCTTAATTTTTTTCCCTGGAAAGTGTTTTGAAATCTGTTGTACACATCTATGCCTCGGTCAGCAGACTAGATGGATATTTATTTTTCCTTGATATATTGGGCCCTCACCGTGCACAGCATGTGTTTACGGAGTATCTCTTCCCCAGCTGCGGGCCTTTATACCTGTTGGGATTTCCGTTTTCCCTGCCCTTTCCCCTCTGCAGACTGGATGCCCAGCTCTCTGGGCCCTGCGGGCTCTTGGAGCCTCCACTCTGCACAGGGGCCGGCGGCCAGTGGGGGGCAGGGAGGGGGGTGCGCTCTCAGGACCTGACCCAGCGGTGGTCTCTTCCGCAGAGTGTGTGAAAGGAACGGTGGGCACGCTCCTGCTGGAAAACCCACGTGGGCAGAACGGACTCACTCACCAGGGCCTTCTGTATGAGGCAGCCAAGGTGTTTGGCCTTCGCAGCAGGAAGCTCAAGCTGTTTCTGAACGAGACTCAGACACACGGTGAGGTGACAGATTGTGTTACATCTGCTTCATTTCTGGTTTTCTGGTGTCTTTTTTTTTTTTCCCCTTTCTCCAGAAATTTGCCATACTACAGTGTTAAATTAATTAAAAGGATGATTGCTTTTCACTTTTGAAAATAACCTTAAAAGTATATTGGTAAGCAATTAGAAACACATGCTTCTAGATAAATTAGCATTGTTTGCTTATTCTAAGATCATTCTCTTCCCCAAGGATCGAACGATGACAATATTGTAAAACAGCAGCTCGTGGGAAGCTCGTATCTGGCGTTGTGCTGCCGCCTCCACCGCGTGCAGGGCATGCCTGCAGGCTTTTTCTCAGCGAGTGCCCAAGAGCGGAGAGCCCTGTCACTCGGGAAGGGGACGGCGGCGGCCCCTGGCTCGTGTGCCTCTCCCCAAACCCACTCTGGTCTCAGCGTCCCAGAGTTGCCGGCCCCATCAGCCCCATTCTCTTCCTTCATCCCTGTCACACGCTAGGGCGCTCCCCATCGCGTGGCTGCTCCTGGAGCCCTTTCTCCAAACAGCTTCTCTGTGTGTGGCCATCCCTCCCGTCACCATAACTCAAACCTGTTTGTTCATTCAGCCCTGCAGCCTGGGTCTGCTGGATGCTCTGACGGGATCTGGCACCTCAGTGCTGGTGAAAAAGTGCCCAAAGTTATGTCTTGTCTTTGGTTCTCTGCAGTTTGAATGTGCTATACCCTGGTGTACGTGTTTTGGTAAAAGAGCTTCTTCACTCCGTCTCAGAACACCCACCTCTGTGCGCACACTGCCCATCAGTCCCCAAGTGCGTCTCCTTCACCCGCTAGAGCCTTGGTGTGTGAACCCTGGTGATTCATCCCTGCCGCTCTGCTGCATCTGCGCCTAGTGTGAAGATCGCTGTGTCTCACCCTACAGTGGTTCTCTTGCCTTTCAGGATGCCTTGTAGCTTGTTGTTGACAGTCTGACACGAGGTATTGGGGCACATGACCTGAGGTGAAAAGTTGGGGTGAGGCTGTATGTCTGTCTGGCATCAGAGGTGTCCATGCTTCTGCGTCTTCCGGCTCTAACCCTGTTATTGTCCTGTAGGAGCCCACAGGGGATGGGACTTGTTCTATAGCTGTGTGATTAGTGCTCAGTCTCCAGGGACCCTGTGTCCCTGGGCCATGACCCCAGCTTCTCTGTTTCTTCCTCTGGTGAGAGAGGGCCTGGCAGGGCCGGACCTGGTACATCCCTTCCTCCAGGCTGGTTAGGCCCTGGTTTAAAAAAAAATGTACTTACTAATCAGGAAGGACTTGTGCCATTTTGCTGGGATTTTTGTTCTGGAAGTCTTACACCTGTTTTCTCCCTCGTGTCCTCCTAAATTGCCTCCTCCTTGGGTGTCCAGTTGGTTGTTTTTTTTTTTTGTAGGCGCACTATCTCAATTCCCTTCTCACTTCCTTTTGTGTATTTCTCTTTTGCTATTTTCTTAGTGTTTACCACAGGGATTACAGTTAACATCCTAAATTAACAACGGTCTGATTTGAATCAATACCAATTTGACTTTAGTTTCAAAAACTCTGCCCCTGTTTGTATTCTTGTTGGGGAAACTGCTTCGTGTGTCCCAAAACATAAATTCTTAATTGTGCTTTATGTATTTGTCTTTTAAATCCTCTAGAAAACAGAAAATAGAGTTATAAACCAGACATGCGGCATCAGGTGGCGGTTACCATCAGCGTCCTTGCTGCCCAGCCCAAGGCCCGCTGGCGGTACTGGACACCTGGTGCTTTTGTTTATTCGGGATGTCTTCACTGCCCCTCAGCTCGGCCCTCATCAGCCAGATTTGGCCAGAAAAGCTCTTATTTTGTTCAGAATTGAAAGCTTGGGGTCTTCCCGGCACTTTTCTGTGTGTGCATCCTGCCCTGGGCATGCTTGCGGCTTTCCGAATCGCGCCGTCCTCAACTTCCCCCCCCGACTGTAAGCCCTCTGTCACATGATGCATCTGCGACCTTGCACCAGCAGCAGCAGCTGTGGGCTTGTTGTTTGCCTGACAGTATTTCCCAGCGATGCCTGCGATTTTCCTCCCTGGCTGAGTTCCAGGTTCGGCAAAACGGAGACAAGCACCCTCTGCAGGCCCCCCAGACGGCCCCCAGTCGGGTTAGGACACACACGGTGCCTTTGCTCTGTTCCTCCTGGGACAACGGGGTCCTCGGGCTGGGAGGGCTGGGCAGCCAAGCCCAAGTGGGACAACCACAGACCTTCCTACCACAAGTTGCCTTTTTCTTGATGTGGCATGCGCATGGTTTCTGTAAACCTTTGGTTGTTTCTAGAATCCTGACGACAGCAGTTGGTGGTGTTTCTGTTGAAGCTGCGTGTAAAGGAGCATCTCTGTTGTTGTTTGGGGATGCTGTCAACCCAAGCCCATTTCAACTCAGTGACTTGGGGCCACAGAGACTGTTTGGACAGCACGAGGGCCAGAGCCTCATGGGGCTGTGTCCTCTCTGTCCCTGGCCCACAGCAAGGCTGAGTAAGGCAGGTTCTCCATAGGGTTTGCTGAGGCTGACCAGACAGATTGTCATAAGCCCGGGGCTATGAGACCACCAAGTGTCTTCTCGGTTCTGGCGGCCAGAGGCCAGGTGTCAGCAGGGCGGCGTCCTCTTTGGAGGCTCCAGGGCAGCATCTGGTCTTTGCCTCTTCCCACTTCTGGTGGTTCCAGGCGTCCTGAACTTGTAACCCCATCACCCCGGCCTCAGCCTCTGTGGTCACAGCCAGTGTCCGGGAAATAGAACGTGGGCATATCTTCTGGAAGGCCATGACTCAGACCCACTGCATTCTCTTAACTGTCTTCTTGGTGGTGAGGGATCTGTTTGAAATGCACTCTTGCTGTGGGTTCCTTATTTGAGGCCCCAGCATTTGTGGGGAGGACGGTTCACTGGACTTCCCAGTCTGTAGACCCCAGGGATTTTCCTTGTCTCACTTTGATAACCTTTAGTGCCAAAGCTTTAGGCCACCAGGACCGACAGAAAACCGAAATGTTCAGGTACATCTTGGGATTCATGATTTTTGGCCTAGAGATTTCCCTCATTTTCTTCCCTTGCTCAGCTTTTTTTTTTTATGTTTTCTATTACACTTTACAATTCTCTGCTCCGTTGTTAGACTCAAGCCTCCGTTGTACCCGGGTTCCTCTCTAACCAGACACAACTCTGTGCCTCCACTTTGCTCTCAGAGGCTCCCTGTGTCTGCAACCCTCACTGGCTTAGGGCCCCATCCTCTGTCGAAGCGGCCAGTCCACCTCTACCAGAGTTGTCTCCGGTGTGTTCCTCCCTTGATGGTGTCCCTGCTCAGAGTCCCCACGGCTCACCATTAGCTAATGCTTCAGAATCATCTCTGGACGCACAAGATCCTGCCTGTTTGGGCCCTTGTCTGCCTCCAGTGATGTCCACAGGCTGTCCTCCCATCAGCAGGCTCCTTTCACTTTGCCTGCAATATACTTGGCTCTTCTGTCTTGTTCTGCGTGGGTGAAACTTACCTCCGCTTTCTTATCCCCCACGTGCGCTGGTTCCCAGGGGCAGCCGAGCCGTGGACATGAAGAGGCATCGTTGTCTCTGGTTCTGTGTTCGTGAAGGCACCTGGCGGACACTGACCAGGGCACCACCACGTTTGTGAGATTCTGCCCGTGGCTCACAAAGCAGGCCTTGCTTGTGGTCCCAATGTGACCTCTCCGTGCCCTGAGCTCTCAAAGGCTCAGTGGTCTGATCCCCGAGAAGCCTGGGGCTCTTTCCAGCCCAGTGTCTCTGCCCACCCTCATTTTCATTGTGTTTCTCCTCTCAGTGTTGTCTTTTGTAAAATAGTACTAATTTGGTACATTAGAAGGATCACATAATGGCTTCCTGCTTGTTTCACGAGATGCTCAGTATCATCTCCAGGCCCTGTAGTTATCTACAACAGAGGCAGCTTCAGGAGCGATGTCGTATTCCTGCTGGGACGAGAGCTGTTTGTAGAGAATGTTGGTCCCTCCCTTTGAATTCAGGTCTGCTCGAAGCAAAATGCCTCCCCAGTGGGCAAAGAGCGTTTTAAGGTTTTCTTTTCTCTCGTTTTGGGTTTTTATCTATTCAGTGTGTTTTGAAGATTTTACTTTTTTTGAGAGAGGGAGAGCGTGAGCATGAGGGTCACAGGGAGAGGGAAAAGCAGACTGCACTGAGCAGGGAGCCTGACTGGGGGCTCGATCCCAGGACCCTAATATCATGACCCGAGCCGAAGGCAGACGCTTAACCCACTGAACCACCCAGGTGCCCTCTATTCAGTGTGTTTTAATCAGTTCCATTTGTCTTATACTTTTAGATGCTCAGCGTATCTGTCATTGGCTGTATCAGCTCCCATATTCTCTTACACGAGCCTTCAGTTTTGGTAACTGTGTGTTCTGGCCTCGTAAGATGTTACAGGCTTACCATGCCCTCATACTTCCCCAGACCCAAACACGGCGATTCCTCTTGCCGTAGGGAGTTAATATTTAGAGACCACGATGGTTCTCTGTGGGCCTAGGAAACACCTGTTTGGGGCAGGGTATGCAGATGTCTGGGCCAGCACGCAGGGCTAGTTAGGTTGAGGGGCATTCCTCCAGAAGGTCTGCCCAAGACTTCGCCCAAACTGTAGGGAGTTAGGCGCCTTTGACAAACTCAGGGAAGAGGCCACACAAGACCACTGTCACTTCTGCCAACTGTAAGTTCAGTGGGTTTCCCAAAATCACCCTCGGGTTTGGTAATTTGCTAGCAGGATTTACAGAACTCACTGGAAACTACTGAACTTAGGTTATAGGAAAAGGTACAGAGGACCAAATCTGGGAGGGGTCCAGACATGGGGCTTCCAGTTGCCCTCTCCCAAGGAGTCATGGGCAGTGTTCCCTCCTTCTGGCCCCGCTGTGTGGCAGTAATACGCAGTGTGTTGCCGACCTGGGAAGCTCCCCAAGCCTGGGCGGTCCAGAGTTTGCAGTGTGGCTTCATTACCTGCCACAGCTGGTTCATTGGCCACCCGGCCGCACTGTCGGGCGTACTACGCGACTGAAAGCTTCTGCCCTAAGTCACGTGAGTCACCTCATTAGCAAAAACTATGAGGGGTATTCAGGGCCCACCATAAACAAAACACTCCCATCACCCACGAAGTCCCAAGGGTCTAGAGGGTCCCCTAGGAGATGGGACAAAGACCAGACTCCTTAGGGTGAGGCCAGATCCTATCCACAGTCAACAGTTTTTAAATATACAGAACAGGTAGAACATTTTTTTTTTTTTTATCTTCCCATTCTAGAAATTACGGAAGAAATCCCCATGAAGACTTTGAACATGAAGACTGTGTATGTTTCTGTATTACCGACGACGGCAGACTTCTAACATTCGTCCCCCATGTGGCGGAGTCGGCCTTCCCCTGGCACGTGCCTGTCCCCCCACACACACATGGAAGATGTTCCCTTCTGGGGCACGTATGATTTGCTGCTTTGGGTCCACAATTGAAATGGGGATGATTCCTCAGGTGACTTGGCACCTCACAGTCATACTTACACGTAACCTGAACTCCCACGCAGCCACAGGGAGGGCAGACTGCACCTCTGCTCACTTCTGCACTTGCACAACATGGAAGTGATTTCAGTGGCAGATTTATAGATCATTCTGTGGCCTTTTAAAACTTGTTTGAGATGTCCTGAAGAAATGTGTTAAATATTTCTGCTACCTGGATTTTCCTGGGTAATTTGATGGAATATTTTAAGTTTCAGTAAATTAGAATAAATAAATTTTCTCTCAGATAATAAATGTGTTAGAAGTAACTTATTTTCCCATAGTCAAATGAAACTTGAAATGTGTAATCTTTAAAGAACACAAAAACTTCATAGTGACTTCTTTCTTAAGACAGTGGGCTAAACATCTAATTTCACTTCTTCCCAAAATCCTGTGTGTCAAAGAGGCAGATGCCAAGACAAAATCAGCTGCAGGAGTTTATTGGGGGAAACACAATGAGGGGTAAAGGGAGGGGGCAGGCCCGTGTGGACAGAGAAGAGGAAGGAGGGAGGGTTGATTAGAAAAAGCCCAGCCTGCAGGGCAACCTGGGAACGTCCTGGTCAGGCTGGGCTTCCTCGTGGAAAAAGTCGAGGTGGGCAGACATGACCTGGCTTCGCCCGCCCGCCTTGGTCAGTCCGTGGCTGGGTGCCGCCAGGGGACAGGGTAGCTGCAGCACAAACGCCTCGGTCGGTCTAAGGAAGGGCCCTGGCAGGAGGCTGTCTACCATTCTCCTGTGTCAGGGTCTCCTGGAGGGGAACGGAATGGTACGTCTCTGGCTGCTACAATTAATGCATTTCAACTCCACAAAGTTGAAGGGGAAAAAAAAAAGAACAGGTGTTGGTCAGGATCAGAGAAATTGGAACACCTGTGCACTGTTGGTGAGAACGTATAATGTGGTCGCTGTGGAAAACGGTATGGAGGTTCCTCAAAAAATGAAAAGTGATCTGGCAACCTGGATCTATACCCCCAAAGAACTGAAGCCCGGATCTCAAAGAGATTCAGCACACCCAGCCTCACCGCAGCGTTATTTATCTAGTATATACGCACAGTTGACCAGCAGTCTCTGAAGAGAAGGATGCAACTTGGGGACACTGCACCGAGTGAAACAAGCACAGAGAAGTGTTCCAAGATCCCACGTCTGTGAGGTCCCCAGAGGAATCCAGCAACCTCGGCTGCAGCAGGGTGGGGAAGGGGGACTTGTTCAGTGGAACGGTTTCTGTTTTGCAAGATTAAGAAGTTCTAGAGGTTTTTTCACAACTGTGAATATAGTTAACACTATTAAACGGTTCCGTAAAAGTGGTTAAGGTGGTAAATGTTAGGTATCTGTTACCACAATTTTGAGGTATATTTAATGTCAAAGGGACAGATGCCAGCCTGAAAGAGCTCCCACTGCCCAAAGCTGGAACAATTTGAGCAAAAAAATAATTTTGTATTGGATTAAAATCCAAAGTATAAAATAAATTTCCATGAGTCCATACTGGTATCAATGACTGAGAGAGAAGTAACAAACAACTCTGTAGATACTCCCCCTCCAGGTGGTGCACCCTAAGTCCCCACTCCTTAGGAGTGGGCGGCGCTTGGTGACCTACTTCCCACGTGACAGAAGTTAGCATCGGCCACCGTACTGTATGCTTTCGGTATGATGAGAATGGCTCTGCGGCCCCCAGTCTAACCATGAGGAAAATCTCAGACAAACCCACATTGAGAGACATTCCACACAGTACCTGACTCCAGACTGTCAAGCTCATCACAAACAAGGAATGTCTGAGAAACTATCACAGACCAGAGGGTTAGAGCTGCAACATGAGGTTTGAGGAACAATTCAGTTCATAACAAGGTCATGGATCCACAGACTCAATATTGACAATTCTCCCCAATTGATGTATAGATTCAAGGTGATCTCAAACAAAATTCTAGCAGAATATTATGCTAAGTGAAATAGACAAATTCAAATATTATATGATTTCACTCGTGGAATTTAAGAAAAAACAAGCAAATGGGGGAAAAATAAAGACAAACCAAAAAACAGACTCTTTTTTTTTTTTAAGATTTTATTTATTTATTTGACAGAGAGAGACAGCTAGAGAGGGAACACAAGCAGGGCAAGCGGGAGGGAGAAGCAGTCTCCCGGCTGAGCAGGGAGCCCGATGCGGGGCTTGATCCCAGGACCCTGGGATCATGACCCGAGCCGAAGGCAGACGCTTAACGACTGAGCCACCCAGGCGCCCCAAGAAACAGACTCTTAACTACAGAGAACACACTGTCGCCAGAGGGGAGGGCAGTGGGGGGTGGGGGGGAAGTAGGTAATGGGGATGAAGGCGTGCACCTTCGTGATGAGCAGCACCAAGTGATGTATGGAAGTGATGAATCAGAATATTGTACACCTGAAACTAATATTACACTGTATGTTAACTACTGGAATTTAAAATAAAGTTTCTTTTAAATCCCAGCAGGATTTTTTTCATAGACATTAACAGGCTAATTTAAAAATTATATGGATGGGGTGCTTGGGTGACTCGGTTGAGCGTCTGCCTTCAGCTCAGGTCATGATCTCAGGGTCCTGGGATCAAGCTCCACGTGGAGCTCCCTGCTCAGCGGGAGTCTGCTTCTCCCTCTCCCTCTGTGCTCTCTCTCTCTCTCGTAAAGAAATAAAATCTTAACATAAAATAAAATAAAATATGGAAACGCAAAGGATTTAAAAGCCAAATAAACTTTCTTTTTTTTTTTTTAAAGATTTTATTTATTTATTTGAGAGAGAGCGAGCACATGAGATGGGGGAGGGTCCGAGGGAGAAGCAGACTCCCTGCTGAGCAGGGACTCCAGGATCATGACCTGAACTGAAGGCAGTCGCTTAACCAACTGAGCCACCCAGGCGCCCCAAAGCCAAATAAACTTTCAAAGAGAACTAAAAAGTTGGAGGACTTAATCTGATTATAAGACTTCTAAAACTATAATAATTAAGACTATGGAATCAGCATAAAGATAATAAACAGATCATCAGGACAGAGTAGAGAATCCAGAAACAGACCTACACACGTATTTTCAATTGATTTTTTTTTAAATGATGCCAAAGACATCAATGGGAAAAGGATAATCTTTTCCCCAAAATGATATTGGAACAAGTAGATGGTCATAGACATTTACATAGAACTTCAACCTATATCTCTCCATATGCAAAAATTAACTCAAAATATAACAGATAACGTGTACTTTACCACAGTAAATGTATGTTAACAGACAACTAAATGTAACAGCTAAAATTGATCCATTTTCTGTAAGGAAACAGGAGAAAATCTTGGCGACCTGGTGGGATAAGTAGAATACCTCCCCCAAAATACCTACACCTGAATCCCTGGAACCTACAAATATAGTAGATGCTAAAGAAACTTTGCAGATATAATTAAGGTTATAGGCTTTATTATTAAAGAGATTATCCTGATTTGGGAGGTGGGGGGGCAATCTAATCACAGGAACCTTTAAAAGCAGAGAATTTCACTGGAGACCAGAGAAATTGGCAGAAGGGGTAAGAGATTCCAAGCAAGGATTTGCTGTGCCTTTGTTGGCTGTCTGAGGTGGGGGCCCAGTGCGAGATGGGGCGAGGCCTCTAGGGGCTTCGGTCGCCCCAGATGGCAGCCCCCAAGGAAATGGGCCACAGTCCTACAGCAGGAAGGAGCCGGAACTGGCCGGTACTCTGGCCAGCCTTAGAAACAGTTCTTCCCGGGAACTCTGCCTCATTAAGAGCCAAGCTAGTGGACACCTCAGTCTGGGCCCTTGTGAGACTCAGCAAAGGAATCGTCCAAGCACATCAGACATCAGCTGTGAAGTAGTAAGCTCGTGTCGTCCTAGGCTGCTTAGTTTGTGATAATTTATTACAGTAGCAATAGGAGACTAATACACGGTGGTCGAGGCAAATACTTCTCAAATAGGTCTCAGAAAGCACAAATTGGGGTGCCTGGGTGGATCAGTCGATTAAGCATCGAATTCTTGATTTCGGCTCAGGTCATGATCTCAGGGTCCTGGGATCAAGCCCCACATTGGGCTCCCTGCTCAGCAAGGAGTCTGCTTGAGATTCTGTCTCCCTCTGTCTCTTCCCCTCCCCTGCTTGCTCTCCCTCTCTCGCTCTCAAATGAAGATAAAATCTTAAAACACACACACACACAAACTACACAAGAAAATATAAATAAATCAGGCTTGAAAATTAAAGACTTTGGGGCGCCTGGGTGGCTCAGTCGTTAAGCATCTGCCTTCGGCTCAGGTCATGATCCCAGGGTCCTGAGATCGAGCCCCGCATCGGGCTCCCTGCTCGGCGGGAAGCCTGCTTCTCCCTCTCCCACTCCTGCTGCTTGTGTTCCTTCTCTCGCTGTGTCTCTCTCTGTCAAATAAATAAAATCTTTAAAAAAAAAATTAAAGACTTAAAAAATCAAAAACTTGTTCTTCAAAAGGTGTCGTATATATAAAAAGGCAATTCACAGACTGATAAAATATTTGCAAAACATCTAGACTTGTATCTTATATAAAGAGCTCTTAGAACTCACTAATAAGACAAACAACCCAGTTTTTTAATTTTTATTTATTTATTTACTTATTTTAAAGATTTTATTTATTGGAGAGAGAGAGAATGAGAGACAGAGAGCATGAGAGGGAGGAGGGTCAGAGGGAGGAGCAGACTCCCCGCTGAGCAGGGAGCCTGATGCGGGACTCCAGGATCATGATCTGAGCCGAAGGCAGTCGCCCAACCGACTGAGCCACCCAGGCGCCCTAGATGGACTCTTTTAATAACAAGTAAGGAGGTATCTTAACCTCGTTAGATGTAGGTACAATCTCTCAATATATCTGCAGTCTTTTTTATTTTTTATTTATTTATTTATTTTTTTTTTTAAAAGATTTTATTTATTTATTTGACAGAGAGAGCACATGAGAGTGGGGAGGGTCAGAGGGAGAAGCAGACCCCCGCCGAGCAGGGAGCCCGACCCAGGACTCGATCCCGGGACTCCGGGATCACGACCTGAGCCGAAGGCAGTCGCCCAACCGACTGAGCCACCCAGGCGCCCCAACCCAGTTTTTTTAATTTGGCAAAAGATCTGAACAGACATTCCACCAGAGAAGGTGCACAAATGGTATCAGGCACATGAGTGATGCTTGGCGTCATCAGTCATTAGGGAAATGGGAAATTAAAGCCACAATGAGAATCGTCATGCACCCACAAGAACGGCTAGAAGTTAGAAGTCTGCCCGCATGGTGTGTGGGTAAGGATGTGCTGCTGCTGATCACGTGAAACGGGACCACTGATTTGGAAAACAGTCCAGCAGGTTTTTTAAGCTGAACAGACCTGTTTCTACTTGCTCCTCTGAGTCAGAACCACTATAAACCATGGGCATAACTAAAGACAACCAAAGGAGAAGTCTGGGAAGTGGTAAGAGGAAGGCGAAATGGTTTGGAGCCCCATGGCTGGAAAAACACAGCGATGGGTGTCATAAACCCAAAACCATCTTTCTGCAGTCTCAGCTCCTTTAGCAAGGAATACTCCCCATTTCTCTCCAGGAGTCCTTCTCTGCTCTTATAGTGGGTAGATGTTCTTATCCTCAAACAGTGGGGACATGTCTGTGTCTTTGGTGGGAGAACCCGAGGAACTGGAAGAAGGCTTTTTCAGGGACCTGATGCTCTATGTGGACATGTGAGTTGTTGCTTACTACTGCTCAGTGAGACTGACTCCTTGAGGAACAAGCATAATCAACTACGATTTAATCTTTCTTTGTGGCTCCAAAGGTCACCCCTTCATATTGACTGTAGACCAAACAGCAAGTTTCTTTGAAGGCTTGTCTTCTTTCTGTTCTTGTCCTCCTTCCTTTTGACCTAATAGAACTAGGAACATCTATATGACTCTACCCATTATTCCAGTGATTTTAATTTTTTTTCATTTTTAAAATTTTTTGAAGATTTTATTTGAGGGAGGGAGGGAGGGAGGGAAAGAGAGAAAGAGAGAGAGAGTACATGAACAGGGGGAAGGGCAGAGGGAGAGGGAGAAGCAGACTCCCCACTGAGCAGGGCGCCCAACACGAGACTCAATTCCAGGACCCTGGGATCATGACCTGAGCCGAAGTCAGACGCTTAACTGACTGAGCCACCCAGGTGCCACAAGACATCTTTTTTCTGTAACCCTTTCTACTTTCTAAATTTTGTTGGTGTGCCTGTGTATTTGTGTGTTTTACCATGTGTGTATCATTCAAAAAGATAATTTAAAATATTTGGCTACTCTAATGGGTTGCTCTAATGGTAGCCCTAACTGCACTTTTCCCCAACAATATCCTATTATTCTTTAACACTGATTATTTTGCACATAAGCCCTAATAAAATCCCCAGGACACTCTCCCCAACCCCACCTCTGACATCCAGAGTGGTTTTTAAAAGTGAAACAGATCTGTTCACTCCCCTGCTTTAAAACCCTCCAGTGGCTTCCCACAGTCCCACTCAACCCTGTCACCGTCTTCCTCACTGCACTTACTACGGAAAATCACCTTCCTCATCTGTTTGTATTTGCACATACTGCCTGTCACCCACACCATAACATGATATCTTTACCTGGATAACTGGATGTTCGTACGCACAGGTGCGCAGTAATTCCTGAATAAAGGAGTCTGATAAGGGACTGCAAGGAAGACATATTTCTGTTCAGTGGCCTAAGCGAAGCTACCATACAGCCTCCAACTCAGACACAGCTCATAGTTCATTCAGCCATCCACAGAAGAATTAATGTGATCAAATTATCAGAAATTAATTCATATAAAAGTTGACACCTCAATTCAGTAAAAACGCGATGACATTACAATCATCCGTGTGAAGAAGAAATTACGAAGAGAAAATATAACTTAACAGCTAACATCTGTTAAGCAATTAGTCTGCGCCATACTCGTGTATTAACTCACTCAATTCTCTCAGTGGAGACGCAGAGAGCTCTGAAGAAACTTGCCCAGGGTCACCAGGGTACTAAATGGTGGAGCCAAGAGCTAAAACTTCAGGAGGCATCTTGAATGGTTACACAAAATGCTTAAACTCTACACCAAAAAGAGATTATTTTGTTGAGTGTAAATTAAAAGTAACTCTTTAAAAATTCATAGGGCGGTGATTATGCGGCTGCAGACTATTTAAAGGGAGACATAACTTAGCACCAAGCACGAGCGGTACAGTACTATCAACTATTAAAATTTCCCCCCGTGATCAGGATTCCACGAGGTCTCTACCAACTGAGCCCTGAGAGTGACCACCCCCCGAGTCCGCCACTGACCTCACCAGATCCTCTTCACTCAACTTCGGACCCCAATTACTCAGCCACGGACCAACGTTACCAGCCCACAGAGCCCGCGTCCCTGGCCCGACGGTCACGCCGCCAGCGAGCACACAGCCTCGCGTGACGGTCCCCACGTCGGACCCTAAACCTCAGGATCACAGCCATCCTCACTGGGCCCACGGGCGCGAACGCTGACCTCGCGAGTGTCGCATCACTAACTGGGGCACTAACCCACGAACCCAGCCATCACTGACCAACCACTCCAACTCTCCGGTCGCAGGCTTCTGGGATCGCGGAAACAGCGGCAACCGCAGAAACGCCCTTCTAGAGCGACTTCCGCCCGCGGAACAGGCCCCGCTGCCGGAACTACGGAGGCCGCGAGGCGGGGCTGCGCGCGCCCGCGGAACTACGGAGGCCGCGAGGCGGGGCTGCGCGCGCCCGCGGAACTGCCGCCAAGCGGGGGTCCCCGACTGCCGGGCGCTTCGTGGGGACCCGGCGGCCTCGCGGGCAGATTCGGTCCGCCGGTGGGCTGGAGGGAGTCTGGTGTGGAGATCGTGGAGATAGGGGGGAAGTCCCTGGCCTGGAAGAGTCGGCAGCTGCGGGGCAGGGGCTCGTGGCCAGTCCAGTGGGAAGCCCAGGTCACAGGGCTCGTGTTCACCGCCTTCTGTGCGTGAGTCGTTTCCCACACGAGGACAGCCGGTTCTCAGAGCGGCTCACAAGCCCAGCATTTAACCCACCTGGTAAGGTCCCCGTGTGCTGTGTTTGTCCCATGGATTTCCAGGGCCATCAAGATGGTCACAGAGACTCCGCGACCGAACCGGAGTCAGGCTCCGCTGAGCCTTCATCTCCAGCAGGCCCGACATTGGGCCCTGTCCTGGACTACGGAGTCCGGCTTTATCGAGAATCCTACTGAGTCAGCTTAGGAAAAATCCTTGGTGCCTGATCACCTTTACTGTCCGAGCAAATTACTCATCCTCCCCTCCGTTTTTTATCCTCCTGGCCTGCTTTCGACAAGCATCCTGGTGAGCCTGTAGGGAGAATTCCCCCTAGCCTTGTTTCCTCGGTAATTTTTTATCCACTGGCCCTCACTCTGCTCCTTGTCAGTCAACCACCCCCCTTACCCTCGTGTTCAGAGTTGACTCCCGTCTCTCTCCCCTCCAGCAAAACCTCCTTGCAGTAGTCTCTACACCTATCATTATGGTCCTGAATAAAGAATGCTGTACTTTTTAACTACTATCAGAATGATTTTTTAATTTTTTTCTTTAACAATAAGGAAATAAAAACAATAGCTGAGATATGTGTGTACCAGAAATATAGCTTTGTGTGAAAAATACAGCTTCCAGGAAATTGAGGCAAAAAGGAAAACTGGGTAAGTAGGGTCTAAAGGCAAAGAAAGAGCTTGGCCACTGTGGGAAGTCAGCCTTTGCCTGACCTCTGAGCTTCCAAGAGGCAGGTGATGGCTTCTGACCACCTAGGAGCTCCACTGGCCCCTTTTGTCCCAAGTCCCTTTCCTTGACTCCCCCAAATCTTAGATCAGCCACTCCTTGGATGGACACTGAGCCTTTGCAAATGGCAGGTGTGTATTCAGTCTGAGGTTACTAAGTATAAAATTCACAGGCTTTGTTCTCTTGATCATACCATTTGATCTGTATTTCCTTTCAGGTTGGTGCATACAAAGTATGACTTCCCTGTCATGTACAAGACCCTGAGGTGGGGCTTGATCCGGTGCCCAGGGACCTCTTCACCAGGGACTCTTTCAAAACTGCAGTTAAAGTCCACCAGGAACACACCTGTGGTTAAACAATTACTTTTTTTTTTTTTTTTTTTAACGATTTTATTTATTTGACAGAGAGAGACACAGCGAGAGAGGGAACACAAGCAGGGGGAGTGGGGGAGGGAGAAGCAGGCCTCCTGCCGAGCAGGGAGCCTGATGTGGGGCTCGATCCCAGGACGCTGGGATCATGACCTGAGCCGAAGGCAGACGCTTAACGACTGAGCCACCCAGGTGCCCCGAACAATTACTATTATTGCAGTAAGGAACAACAACATCATGGAGAATTATGAGAAGTCTAAATAAAGAGGAGTTAGAAAGAAGCTATTATAGGATTTGAGCTTTGGATGATTTGGGGTAGAATCTCAAGTTGTGGGGAGTTTGCTCTAGGTTGGATGCTGTCAGAAAGTAAGGCAATGTGATGACTATTTTGTGGATGGCACTGCATTCTGTTTTTGTCTGTGCTTAGCATTATGAAGTGTCCTTGTGTTTGTTGCAATTTATGGTCTCAGAGTAATCTCTCTCTTTTTTAAAGATTTATTAGAGAGAGAGTGCAAGTGGAGGGAGGGGCAGAGGGAGAGGGAGAGAGAGAATCTCAAGCAGACTCCCCAGTGAGCGCAGAGCCCAACATGGGTCTCAGTCTCACAACCCTGAGATTATGACCTGAGCCAAAACCAAGAGTCTGACGCTTAACTGACTGAGCCACCCAGGTGCCCCATTTAAAATTTTTTTTTAAAGATTATTTATTTACTGGGCGCCTGGGTGGCTCAGTTGGTTGGGCGACTGCCTTCGGCTCAGGTCATGATCCTGGAGTCCCAGGATCGAGTCCCGCATCGGGCTCCCTGCTCAGCGGGGAGTCTGCTTCTCCCTCTGACCCTCCTCCCTCTCATGCTCTCTGTCTCTCATTCTCTCTCTCTCGAATAAATAAATAAAATCTTAAAAAAAAAAAAAAGATTATTTATTTACTTAGATAGAGATAGGACGGAGATAGCAAGAGAGAGCAGGAGAGGGGAGGAGAGGGAGAAACAGGCTCCCTGCTGAGTAGAGAGCTGGATGTAGGGCTCTATCCCAGGACCTGGGGATCATGACCTGAGCTGAAGGCAGACACTTTGACTGAGCCACTCAGGCACCCCTAATTTTTTTTAAAGATTTAGGTCTCAGAGTAATCTTGTATGAAATTAGTATTTTGTGAGATTGTTATGTCTTAACAGGAGGACAAAATGGCCTGACTCTGAGTGTCAGACCAATTTGTAATAACATTGAAGCCTAACTATGAAGCAAATGTTGGCAGAATTGAGGGGAGAAATACAGTCCTACAATAATAGTTGAAGACTTCAACACTCCACTTAAAACAAGCCTTAAGACTAAAAAAAAAAAAAAAAAAAAGGCTGACAAGTCCAGTTTGACAAAGAAATGGTTTATTAAGGGGACTATGGACAAAAGCATGACTTGGGCACTGCAAGATGAGTAGATCTCTGCAACACCACAAATAGATCCACATCAATATAGTCAGCTGATTTTTCACAAAAGAGCCATGGGGCAAAGATAGTCTTTTCAACAAATGGTGCTGGAACAACCAGACACACACACACACAAGCTTAGACAAAGACTTGACTCCGTTCACAAAAGTAAATCAAAATAAAGAACTAAATGTAAAATGGAAAACCATAAAACTCTCAAAAGATAACATAGGGTATGACAATGACTGTTTACAATACCAAAGGCCTATCCATTAAAGAAAAAATTGGTAAGATATATTTTATTAAAATTAAAACTTATGCTTTCAAAAGACAATGTTAGGAGAATGAAAAGACAAGCCACACACTGGGAGAAAATATATGCAAGACACATCTGTTAAAGGATCGTTCTAAAAAAGACAACTTTTGAAACTCAACAATAAGAAAACAACCTGATTTTAATGAGCTAAAGACCTTAACAGACACCTCCCCAAAGAAGATAGACAGATGGCAAATAAACACATGAAAAGATGCTTCACATCATATGTCAGCAGGGAAATGCAAATTAAAACCATTATGAGATACTACTACACATGTATTAGAATGACTAAAATCCAGAATACTGACAAAAATCAAATGCTGACAAGGATGTGGAGCAAAGGAACTCTCATTTATTGCAGATGGGAATGCAAAATGGGATAGCCACTTCGGAACACTGTGACAGTTTCTCACAAAACTAAATATACTCAATATATGACTCGGCATTTGCACTCTTTAGTATTTACCCAAAGGAGGTGAGAACTTAGGCCCACAAAAAAACCTGCACATGGATATTTATGGCAGCTTTATTCGTAATTGTCAAAACTTGTTAGCAATCAAGATGTCCTTTGGTAGGTGAATGGGTAAATAAACTGGTACATCTAGGCAATGGAGTATTATTTAGAGCTGAAAAGAAATGAGCTTTCAAGCCATGAAAATTTTGGAGGAAACTTAAGTGCATGTTACTAAGTGAAAGCCAAAGTCTACATACTATAGGATTCCAACTATATGACATTCTGGAAAAGGCAAAACTAGGAAAAAGGTAAATGGTTTCCAGGGGTTGAGGTAGGGGAAGGGATGAATAGTCACATAGGATTTTCAAAGGGTGCCATAATGATGGATACTTGTCATTATATATTTGTCCAAACTCCTAGACTGTATAACACAGAGTGAACTGTAATGTAAACTATGGACTTTGGGAGCATATGATATGTCAATATAGGTTTGTCAGTTGTAACAAATGTACAACTCTAGTGGAAGATATTAATAATAGGGAGAGGCTATGCATGGATGAAAGCTCGGAGTAGACAGGCAGTATCTGTACCTTCTCAATTTTGCTGTGAAGTTTAAACTGTTCTAAAAAAATTAAATTCTTTTTTTAAAAGATTTTATTCATTTATTTGACACACAGAGAGAGAGCTCGCACACACCAAGTGCACACACAAGCAGGGGGAAGGGCAGGCAGAGGGAGAAGCAGGCTCCTGGCTGAGCAGAGAGCCCATGCGGGGCTGGATCCTAGGACCCTAGTATCATAACCTGAGCTGACGCAGATGCTCAAATACTGAGCCACACAGGTGCCGTAAAAAAATTCTTTTTTTTTTTTTAAAGATTTTATTTATTTATTTGAGAGAGAGAGAATGAGAGAGAGCAAGCACATGAGAGGGGGGAGGGTCAGAGGGAGAAGCAGACTCCCTGCCGAGCAGGGAGCCCGATGCGGGACTCGATCCCCGGGACTCCAGGATCATGACCTGAGCCTAAGGCAGTCGCTCAACCAACTGAGCCACCCAGGCGCCCCCCCCCCCCAAATTAAATTCTTTTAAAAAGTTCCTTTCTTTTCCTTTTAACACACATAGGATAAGTAGTGATGTTCTCTCATTTCTGCTATTAATTTTGTCCTCTTTTTTTTCTTAGTTACCCTGGCAAGGAGCTTATCAATTCTATTGATATTTTCAAAGAGATAGCTGTTGGTTTTACTGATTTTCTCTATTAATATCCTGTTTTTAGTTTCATTTATTTCTACTTTAACATGATTTTTTTCTGCTTCCATTAGTTTTATCTGGCTCCTCTTTCTCTAATTTCCTAAGATGGAAGTTTAGATTATTGATTTTAACTATTTTTCCCTTCTAATCAATGCCTTCAATACCATATATTCCCTATGACCACTACTTTTGCTGAATTTCAGAATTTTTTATAAATGATATTTTCATCATTTAATTTAAAATATTTTTGAAAAACTCTCTTGAGACTTATTTTTTGATGCATGTGTTATTTAGAGCTGTGTTCTCAGTCTTCAGATATTTTGGGATTTTCCAGCTCCTTTTCTGTTACTGATTTTTAGTTTAATTTCATTGTTTCCTGAGAACATGCTTTGTATGGTTTATATTCCTTGGAATTTGTTAAGATGTGTTTAATGGCCCAGAATGTGGTGTATCTTGGTGAATGTTTCATGTGGGCTTGAGAGTAATGTGTATCACATTGTTGGATGAATTATTTTTATAAATGTCAACTAGATCCAATGGATTGATGGTGCTGTTCAGTTCAAATATATCACTACTGATTTTCAGCCTCCTGGGTCTGTCAATTGCTGATAGAGGAGTATTGAAGTCTCCAATTATAATACTGGATTTGACTAATTTGACTAATTAGAATTTGACTAATTCTCCTTGCAGTTTTTGACTGACATATTTTAGTGCTTTGTTCTTAGGCTCATACACATTGAAGATTGTTATGCCATCTTGAATAATTGACCCCTTTATTATTATGTATTATATGTCATTATGTAATGCCCTTTTTATCACTGATAATTTTCCTTCTTTTGAAGTCAGACTTGTCTCAAATATAGCTACTTTAACTTTCTTTTGGTTAGTGTTATTTAGCATACTATGGCTTTCTCCATTACTTTTAATCTATTTGTGTCTTTTTTTAGTAACTGAGTTTGAATTCATCCCCCAGCTTTATTGAGATCTAGTTGACATATAACATTGTGTAAGTTTAAGATATACAATATGATGATTTGGTGCACATACATATTATAAAACTATTACAAAAATAAGGTTAGTTAACACATCAATTATCTCACATAATTACAATTTTTATTGAGATATAGTGCACATACAACATTACATTAGTTTCAGGTGTACAATATTATTTGCTCTATCTATATATTGCAAAGTGATCACCATTATAAGTCTAGTTAACATCTATCACCACACAGTTATATATATATATTTTACAGTGAGGACTTTTACATTCTACTCTCTTAGCAACTTTCAGATATGCAGTACTGTATTATTACAGTCATCATGCTGTGCATTACATCCCCAGGACTTACTTATTTTATAAGTGGAAGTTTGCACCTTTTGAAGACCTTCACTCAGCACTCCCCTAACCACCGATCTATTCTCTGTATCTATGAATTCAGTATTTTTTTTCATTTTTTAGATTCCAAATATAAGTGAGAACATACAATATTTGCCTTTTTCTGACTTATTTGACTTAGCATAATACCCTCAAGGTCCATCCATGTTGTTGCAAATGGCAGAATTTCCTTCTTTTTGTGGCCAAGTATTCCACTGTATGTATGTACCTCATTATCCATTCATGCACTGATGAACACTTAGGTTGTTTACATTTTGGCTGTTGTGAATAATGCTACAATGAATACAGGGGGCCAGATATCTCTTCCGGATACTCATTTCAGCTTATTGTTTTCTCTATTGTTTTTCAATTTCATTGTTTCTGCTCTTCATTATTTCCTTCTTCCTTTTTTAGTTTATTGAGGTGGGAGTGTAGGTAATCGATTTGAGAATTTTCTTCTTTTGTAATGTAAACCTTTAAAATTTTTCTCTGGTACAGAATTTCCTCTCACCAGTGCCTTAGCTACAACCTACAAACTTTGATATGTTGTGTTTTCATTTTCATTCATTTCAATGTGTTTTTTTTAATAAGATTTTATTTACTTGACAGAGAGAGAGAGCGAGAGCAGGAACACAAGCAGGGGGAGCGGGAGAGGGAGAAGCAGGCTTCCAGAGGAGCAGGGAGCCCGATGCGGGGCTCGATCCCAGGACCCTGGGATCATGACCTGAGCCGAAGGCAGACGCTTAAGGACTGAGCCACCCAGGCACCCACCCCCTTTTTTGGTCTTATAGATGCTAAGACAATTAGAATAATCCACAAGAGTATGGGGAATGACAAAGAGGATTGTCAAGGGACTTTCCGCAGTAGCATGGAAATCTTTTTTTTTTTTTTTTAAGGTTTTATTTATTTGTCAGAGAGAGAGCACAAGCAGGGGGAGCAGCAGAGGGAGAGGGAGAAGCAGACTCCCTGATGAGCAGGGAGCCCGATGCGGGGCTCGATCCCAGGACTGTGGGATCATGACCTGAGCCGAAGGCAGACGCTTAACGACTGAGCCACCCAGGTGCCCCAATACTTTTATTTTTTTAAAAGATTTTATTTATTTGACAGAGAGAGACACAGCGAGAGAGGGAACACAGCAGGGGGAGTGGGAGAGGGAGAAGCAGGCTTCCCGCGGAGCAGGGAGCCCGATGTGGGGCTCGATCCCAGGACCCCGGGATCATGACCTGAGCGGAAGGCAGACGCTTAACGACTGAGCCACCCAGGCGCCCCATTTCGATGTATTTTAAAAATCTTGAGACTTCCCCCTTTGGCCCATGGATTACTTCGAACTCTGCTGTTTAATTTACAAGTGTTAACTTCCTGTCATCTTTCTGTTCCTGATTTTTTTTTTAAGATTTTATTTATTTACTTGATAGAGATAGAAGGAGAGGGAGAGCACAAGCGGTGGAGTGGCAAGCAGAGGGAGAGGGAGAAGCAGGCTCCCCGCTGAGGAAGGACCCCAACATGGGGCTCGATCCCAGGACTCTGGGGTCATGACCTGAGCCGAAGGTGGCTGCTTAACCGACTGAGCCATCCAGGCGCCCCTGTTCCTGATTTCTGCTTTGACTCTACTGTGTCCAGAGAACATAGCCTGTATGATTTCGGTTCTTAAATTTGATATGTTTTATGACACAGGTTATGACACATCCTGGCATATGCTCCATGGGTGCTTGAATAGAATGTGTACCTTGCTGTTTGGGGGCGAAGTGTTCTGTAATTGCTGACTGGCTCAGTGGTGGTGTTGAGTACGCAGGAGCACGCAGAAAGGCCCTGGGGGTCTTGGACTCTGGCTGTTCCCTGGCTTACTCCTAGAGTAGTACCTCACTTGCCACATTTCCCCGGGACAACTCTGAGCTACACGGTCTTTACGTCACCTCAACATGGCCGCCCGCAGGTCTGAGCGGCTACTGGGCGCCGCCATGTCGGCGCCGAGTCAGCCATTTGGCGGGGGCCGATTGTAGAGCGAGCCACGTTGAGTCCGGGAGACCTCCCGCCGAGCACCCTCTACTGAGCATGCGCACACCCAGGCGGCGGCGTAAGGAATCCCGCCGAGCCCGGAGGGAGTGAGAAGAGAAGTCGGACAGATTTAGTCACCGCCTGCGGTAAATGGCCACCGTCTTGAGAGAGCTTGGGTGAGGGGCAGGTGAGTGCAGCGACGGGGACATCGGGAGTTGACCCGTGGAAAGTCTCTGATGTGTGTGATTAGCGTCGGGCCAGTGATGGGGGCGGGCAGTGGATGAAATAATGGGAGTGTGTGGGGTCCCTGAGGGTGGCTCCGCGGTGGAGGGTCGGCGTCTGTGGGGTCAGTATGGGTGGGTAACCGTGGAGACTGAATAATGAGGGATCTGAGGGGTGAGCGATGTTAGAGATTAATTGATATCCTCTCTCTCAGGCTTTTTGGTTTGTTCCTATTTATGATTTATTCATGCTGTGTTTTGCTAGAGATTTAAAAACTATGCCGTGAGGTTGCGTATAAATCTTCATTTACCTTATTTCGATCTTTTACTTATCCAGATTAGTAGCTACGTTGCTATTTGTAATATATATTTTCTTTCTCTTTTATTATCAGGCATCTCAGATTTTCTTACGGACCATTTTAGAGTACTAGTTGTGTTTATAATCGCTACTCTTTTTTTTTCCTTTTTAAAGTTTTATTTATTTCTTTTGGGGAGAGAGCACGTGCCCACATGAGGGGTGGGAGGGGCAGAGGGAAAGGAAGAGAATCTCAAGCTGACTCCTCAGAGAGAGGCTCTGTCCCAGGACCCTGAGATCATGGTGCCGGCAGAAATGAGGAGTTCCACATTCGACTGACTGAGCCGCCGAGGCGCCCCATCTCTACTCTTTTTATATTAATTTTATCTCCCCCACTTTTTTTAAGATACTTTTTTTTTTCTCTTTTTGGTGTCAATTGTTATTCTTTCCCTTATTTTCTCAGTTTTATACGGGATACTTATGGGGTATATTCTTTTATTTTATTTTATTTTATTTTATTTTGAAAGATTTTATTTATTTATTTGACAGAGAGAGACACAGCGAGAGAGGGAACACAAGCAGGGGGAGTGGGAGAGGGAGAAGCAGGCTACCCGCAGAGCAGGGAGCCCGACGCGGGACTCGATCCCAGGACCCCGGGATCATGACCTGAGCCGAAGGCAGGCGCTTAACGACTGAGCCACCCAGGCGCCCCTATATTCTTTTTTAAAGATTTATTTGTTTTAGAGAGAGAAAACATGAGCAGGGAGAGGGGAGGAGGACGGGGGGGGGAGGGACGGGAGGGGAGGGAACAACCCTGAGATCATGACCAGAGCCAAAATCAAGAGTCAGAGGCTTAACTGACTGAGCCACCCAGAGGGTTGGAACTTGAAACCCACCCCCTGACTGGAGGTTGAATCAATCACCGATGGCCAGTTATTTAATTGATCATCTGTATGTCATGAAGCTTCCATAAAACTCCAAAAGGATGGAATTTGGAGAGTTCCTGGATTGAACACATAAAGATGCTGGGAGAGTGGAATACCCCTTCCCATATACCTTGCCCTATGCATCTCTTCCATCTGGTTGTTCCTGAGATATATTCTTTTGTAATAAATTGTTAATCCAGTAAGTCAAATGTTATCCTGAGTTCTGTGAGCTGCTCTAGCAAATTAATGGAACCCAAGCTGGGGTTCCTGGGAACCTCTGATTTACAGCCAGTTGATAAGGTACAATTAACAACCTGGACTTATGATTGGCATCTGAAGCTGGAGTGGGGGCACTCTTGTGGGACTGAGACCTCAACCTGTGTGATCTGATGGTAACTCCAAGCTGATGATGTCAGAATTGAGTTAAATTGTAAGACACTCAGCTGGTGTTGCAGAATTGCTTAGTGTGGGGATCCCTTTCCCTCCCTGCTTCCAACACATACACACACATTTTGGTGTTCAGAAGTATTGAGAATAGAGGAAAAACACATAGAAGGGCATGGGATTGATTGGTAGAGAGCCAGGACCATTGGGGTAGAGCTGTTGGAGGCTCTGTGATCAGGGACTGTAGAATGAGTGATTTGGGGTCTGTGGGCAGCAGGATGTGGGAACCAGTGATTCTGAGGTGTGAGTAATGACTCCAGGGGAAGGTCAGTGTGCAGCAGCTGACAGTGGAGCAGATTGAGGAGTGGGAGTGAGGAACTAGGTGATGACTTGAGCGGGCTGTGAAGTCAGATGATCTCTGGTACAGTAATTGCATTCTACATTGATTATTGATATTGCAGTAATAGCAATAGCTAATATTTAACGAGTGTTTATATGCCACACATGGGCTGAGTGCTTTTCAAGTATTATAAGTTTGTTTATCTAAAAAGTATGAAGATGGGGAAATTGAGACTGAAGTGAGTTCTCCAAATTGTCACAGCTAGAAGATACAAGAGCTGGGATTCAAAAATACATTGATTTGGCTCTGTACTTTTTATTGTTCCCCTGTGTCTCCTGTTGCACACTGTAGGAGGCTCTTGGGAGTACAGCTGAGTGGCTGTCACCATGTGGCACTCTCTCTGCAGGATCCCTTTGTGTTTCCACAGAGCCTTGATGTCAGAGTACTTAGTGAGCCTTCAGAATCGCTTTTTCATACTCCAGCCCACCTTAGCCCAATATTGCTGGTAGTCTTCAGACATTCACCCATCCTTGGGCTCCTAGGAAGATTGGAGTTCTGAGATAAACAGAGGTGAGGCCCAGTGTGAATATGACAGCCAAGGAGAACTTGCCCACAGGATCCAGCTCATATCCTGCCTCTTTGGGAACGCGAGAGCTCCTGTGAAGGGGGAGGGGAGCCTCGGAAGCAGGACTGTTTTTTAGATCTGGGCTTGCTAAAACAAAATATGATCCTTTTGCAATGTGAACAGTGTATGGCTGATGTCATATGCTCCAAATCTGTTTGCTGTAGTGGGAGAGATTTTATTTTTTAGAAGTATTTATTTATTTATGTATTATTTGTTTGTTTATATTTTGAGAGAGAGCGTGCACACGTGGATGGCAGGGGCAGAGGAAGAGGTAGGGAGAGAGAATCTTATGCAGGCTCCATGCTCAGCATGGAGTCTGACACTGGGCTTGATCGCACGACCCTGAGATCATCACCTCAGCGAAAATCAAGAGTGGGATGCTTAACCAGCTGAGCCACCCGGGTGCCTTGAAATTTTTTGTTTTGTTTTGTTTTACTATAGAAAATTTTCAATGTACACAATTTTAAATGTATAGTAGAGAAAATATATAATGAACCCCAAATGCCCATATCACCCAGTCTCAGTAATTATCAACTATTTGCCAGTGTTGTTTCACCTGTTTCTTCCCACTTACTTTGTTTTGACCAGAATATATTTTTTAAAGATTTTATTTATTTGAGAGAGAGAGAGAATGAGCAGTGGAGAGGGGCAGAGGGGGAGAGAGAACAAGAGAAGCAGACTCCCTGCTGAGCAGGAATCCCGACATGGGGCTCAATCCCAGGACCCTGAGATCATGACCTGAGCTGAAGGCAGACACTTAACTGACTGAGCCACCCAGGACCCCCTTGACCATAATATTTTAAGATAAATCTCAGATTCCATATCATTCCACAAATACTTCAGCATACAGGTCCTGATGTGGACTTTTTTTCTCACAACCACCTAGCCATTACCAATCTAACAGAAGCTCCCTGATAGTAAGTAGCTCCCTCATCTGATACTCTGTAGTCAAGTTTATCTCATTATCTAGAACATGACCATGTTAACTTTTTACTATAAAAATTTCAAAAGTAGGAAAGCTGAGCAAGTAATATAATAAACCCCCATATGCCCATTGGTCAGTGGGTGTCAGTGTGATTATTCTAGTTACCACTTCACGCCCAGTCATTTGTCATCTACACCTTCCTTTCCCATATTTTTTCTCTTCTGGATTATTTTGAAGTAAATCTCATACATTGTGGCATTTCACCCATAAATATTTCAATATATAAACCTAAAAATAAGTATTTTAAATAAAAATAGCCACAGTGCTATTATTATACCTTAAAAGATTATAATACATTTATTTTTTTTTTTTTTTTTAAGATTTTATTTATTCATTTGAGACACAGAGATACAGAGAGAGAGAGCATGAGCAGGGAGAGAGGCAGAGGGAGAAGGAGAAGCAGGCTCCCCGCTGAGCCAGGAGCCTGTTGTGGGGCTCGATCCCAGGACCCTGGAATCATGACCTGAGCCGAAGGCAGATGGTTAACCATCTTTGCCACCCAGGCGCCCCGATTATAATACATTTAAAAATACCATTTCATGTAGATTGGATTGGTAGGTGGATTTAGAGGCTTGGCAGATTCAGGTTCCTTTTTTGTTATTTTGGGGCAAGACTGCTTCCTAAGTGGTGGTGTGTACTTCCATCAGCCACACAATATCTGGTTATCTTTTTGTGATGTGAACAGCTGTTGATTGTTTCCTAGATCCACTATTTCATTAGGGTACAAGATGGACATTTTCACTTCTACCGTTCCTTCATTTATTAGCTGGATATAAAAAGAGGAAGAGAGAAACTCCTTCATGAAGTGTTTGGTTACCCTAGGGTACAGCTATATAGGAAAGACAGCAGAAATGCTTTCTTTACAAGACAAAGTTTCCATTGAAGTTTCCCTTTTAAGAACTGTAAGCAAATGAATGGATAAAGAAGATGAGGTCCAGGGCGCCTGGGTGGCTCAGTCGTTAAGCGTCTGCCTTCGGCTCGGGTCATGATCCCAGGGTCCTGGGATCGAGTCCCACATCGGGCTCCCTGCTCGGCGGGAAGCCTGCTTCTCCCTCTCCCACTCCCCCTACTTGTGTTCCTGCTCTCGCTATCTCTCTCTCTGTCAAATAAATAAATAAAATCTTTAAAAAAAAAAAAGAAGATGTGGTCCATATATACAATGGAATATTACTCAGCCATCAGAAAGGATGAATACCCATCTCTTACATCAACGTGGATGGGACTGGAGGAGATTATGCTAAGTGAAATAAGCCAAGCAGAGAAAGTCAATTATCATATGGTTTCACTTATTTGTGGAACATAAGGAATAGCATGGAGGACATTAAGAGAAGGAAGGGAAAAATGAAGTGGGGGGAAATCGGAGGGAGAGATGAACCATGAGGGACTATGGACTCTGAGAAATTTAAACAGGGTTTTAGAGGGGAGGCAGGAGGGGGGTTTGGGTAGCCCGGTGGTGGGTATTAAGGAGGGCACTTACTGCATGGAGCACTGGGTGTTATACAAGAACAATGGATCGTGGATCACCACATCAAAAACTAATGATGTATTGTATGGTGACTAACGTAACATAATAAAATTAAAAAAAAAAAAAACCTAAGCAAAGGAGAAAAGTGAAAAAGCTTCAGCCTCTCTGGTCTTTCCTGTGAATGTTCTCACTGGTTGGGATGGGCTAGTCACAGAAGCTCAGAGCAAACTCATTATATTCTTTAAAAACAGTTACTTTGTTTTTTACTAGCAAATAAGAAGAATATAAAAATTACCTGTAATTTTACCATCACCCAAATAATATATCTGTTAACATGGTAGTATATTTCCTTCCATATAATTTTCTTTTTATGCATGAATGCACTCATAGATGTGTATATGTGTGTATGTGCGCATGTGTATGTACACATATTGTTCAGTGAAAATGGAATCATACTGTTTGGTACGTGTTTTTATTTTTACTTGTTAATTTAACATATTTTTCTACTGTAATTTAATTTTATATAACTTTATGTTCTCAGGATGGCCTGTAAATTATTTAAGCAGTCTTGGGTAGCAAGATGTTGTAGCCTTTTTATTTTGTTATTAGCCATGCTGTGGTAAAACTCCTGCATTTAAATTTTGTGCAATACAGGATGGTTTTTTTATGATACAGTTCTAGAAATAAGTTTTTGGGTCAGGTGCATGGATGCTAAATGATATATGTGTCCATGTGTGGGACTCTGGCACACTTCTTCTCTCATCTGTCCCTCTGTCCATCTCATTTCTCAGATCTCTGCCTCTTTCCCAGAAGAGCCAGAAATGACCAAGTCTCTGGTGAGTTCTTACTTGTTTTTGCTCTATTTATTTGTTGCTTTATTTTCTAGTGGATTTTAGGAAGCATTTAATAATCCATATAGTAAGATGGACAAGCATAAATAAATAAAAATTAAAATCGGGGGAAAAAAAGAGGTGACTATTCACTCCGGGTCAAGCTTGGAGTATAGATATATGTGACTTGTGTGGTTTTATACAGCTATGAACTTTGAACTGTGAGATTGTCTCTGATTTTCCTGAAAGACCTAGCAATAATGGAAATGAGATACTGATTTATATTGTTGATAAGTAATTCATTTCACCTGTAGTAAAGATATCCTGGTTCCTGTTGTTTGAGAAAAATTTGGATGGAGACAGAACAGTGTCTTCAACAACGCTGTTAGTAGAAGTGCACTGATAGGTTTTCTATTGTTATAAAGCAGTGCTTTTCACACTTGCACATGACTTAAGATTCTGATTTAATAGGGTTGGGATTCCCACAGGATGTCATTTCTGCTTGTCCAAGGACTACCTTATGAAGCAAAGTTTTGAGGTTTTATGATGAACTGGTATTTTGTCAGATGTTTTTTCTGTATCATTTGATATGGTAATGGGATTTTACTTCTTTAGCCTATTGCTATGATGGATTACTATTGATTGATTTCCTTTTTTTTTTTTTTTAAGAATAAAATTTATTGTCTTATGCAGCAGGAGGCCCTGCTGGGTCCTCAGACACCCCCTTCCCCCCACCTACAGTTGATTGATTTTCACATCTTGAGCCAGCCTTGCAACCTTCGAATAAACCCCATTTAATTATGGCATATACTTCTTTCTATATATCTGTATTTGTTAATACTTTTTTTTTTTAAAGATTTTATTTATTTATTTGAGAGAGAGAGAAAGAGAGAGAGCACATGAGAGGGGGGAGGGTCAGAGGGAGAAGCAGACTCCCTGCCAAGCAGGGAGCCCGATGCGGGACTCGATCCAGGGACTCCAGGATCATGACCTGAGCCGAAGGCAGTCGCTTAACCAACTGAGCCACCCAGGCGCCCTGTATTTGTTAATACTTTGTTAAGGATTTTTATATCATATTTATGAGGGATACTGATCTATTTATTTTATTTTATTACTTCTATATATGGATGAAAGTTCCAACTCCCCTCCCGGCTTTTTCTCACACCACACCTTTGAAGTATGAAAAGGGCATCTCTGTTTAGCTGGGCAAGAATGGGAGTCTAGGCTACTCACTGGGTCTTTGCTAATGGGTTTGGGGTCAGACCCAAAGGTTTTGTTTGTTTTTTTAATTTGTTGTGTCTGGCTGGAGTATGTTTTGCCTAAAAGTTTTCTGCCTTTCTGCCCCTTAGCTAGAGAGAGCAAAGACTTTTCTTTGAGCTCTGTTTGTGTGCTCTTGTTGGTGATACTGGGTTGTAGGCTTTTCTAGCACCTGTCAAGGCTGTATGAAGCAGTCTTCAGGAACTCATGCTGTGTAGTTCCTTGGTTTCTGAGGTCCCTAGCCAGTTCGACTTTTTTTCTTTAGCCTTATGGGGTCTTCTCATATTTGTTTTATGGATGATGTCTATGGTTTCTAGATATACTTAGTAGGGTGAGAAGGGACAAGTGCATCTATTCCCATCTTTCCAGGAATGGAAGTCAGTTCACTGATTTTTTTTTTTTTTTTTAAGGAGGACTTATATTAAGCATATTCTTATATATATTTTTTCAAACATATTTACCTCTTTGTTCTTTGCATCTTAACTTTTAAAAGTAAATATTTCATTTGGAATGTCATGAAAGTTACACTTATATTTACTCACATAGTTTTTTGAGGCTCCGTAGAACTTTGCTTAGCTCTCAAATTCCAGCTCTTCGAAGGTAATCACTGTGAACTCAGTTGAACTGCTTGTTTTAGTATTGACTTTCATATGTCTAAGTAATGTTTATATTGGTACCTCTTAGCTTTCAGCTTTAGGCAGTATCTATTGACTTAATACCATGGAAAACAAGGATTTAACTCTCTTTGAAACACTTAGGCCCTCAACACTCACATGCATATTTCTTACGTCTCCTTATGATAGGAATATTATAGTTCTGGGTAAATCAATAGGCTGTATTTATTATGAGGATTATTTTAATTATATTCACAGCTGAACCATTTATTTTACCTTTTGTGCACTACTTTTTGTTTTACCTGCAATCAGTAATTGTTTGGCTTAATCATTTGTTTCATTTTCTGTGTGTGTGTGTGTGTGTGTACATTGTGATTATATAGCAGTTAATTCCATAAATTTTCCCAGGTATAGAAATATCTTTTCAGTATGTTAAAATATATTATTATATATTTGTTAAGGATTTTTATATCATATTTATGAGGGATACTGATCTATTTATTTTATTTTATTACTTCTATATATGGATGAAAGTTCCAACTCCCCTCCCGGCTTTTTCTCACACCACACCTTTGAAGTATGAAAAGGGCATCTCTGTTTAGCTGGGCAAGAATGGGAGTCTAGGCTACTCACTGGGTCTTTGCTAATGGGTTTGGGGTCAGACCCAAAGGTTTTGTTTGTTTTTTTAATTTGTTGTGTCTGTAATAACAGTAACGGTAATCACAAGCCTTACTATAGTGCTTGCTATTTGCCAGGCACTGTGAGCACCCTCTCTATTAACTAATTTAATTACAACCCCTATGAGGTATCTATAATCATCCTCACCTTACGGAGGAGGAAACAGATCCACAGAAAGGGTAATTAACTTGCCCAAGATTGTACCACTAGTAAGTATTGAAGCCAGGTGTAAGCCCAGGTAATTCGGCTTTAGAATATAGGCTCTTAATTTCATCTCTAAAGAAACTTCTTTCATGGTCTTTGACCTGACCTGCTCGCAGTGTTCTCTGTACTGACTTGGGGTCTCCCTTTGGCATAGTGCTAGAAATTCCTCTCATGTCCCTCAAGCGTTGGATCTCTTTGTTTTAGGCTCTTTCTTGATTTATGCTTTCATTTTTATTTTATTTTATTTTTTAAAGATTTTATTTATTTGACAGAGAGAGACACAACGAGAGAGGGAACACAAGCAGGGGGGGTGAGGGAGGGAGAAGCAGGCTTCCCACAGAGCAGGGAGCCCAATGAGGGGCTTAATCCCAGGACCCTGGGATCATGACCTGAGCCGAAGGCAGACGCTTAACGACTGAGCCACCCAGGCGCCCCTTATGCTTTCATTTTTAGAACCTGTCATACAGTAGCTCTCTATAAAGTGTGTGTAGGAAGTGAATTTTTTGAGACCTTGCATATCTGGAAATGTCTTTATTTTCATAGCTTGGTTGGGTGTAAATTCTAGATTGTAAATAATTTTTACTTTTACCATCTCATTTTCTCTTACTAGATATGGTAATAAGCCATTGTTTTTACTTTTACTATCTCATTTTCTCCTACTAGATGTGGTAATAAGAATAATTGCCCCCAAGATGTCCACATCCGAATCCCTGGAAAGTGTGGATTTGTTACCTCATGTGGCAGAAAGGACTTTGCAGATGTGGCTAAATTAAGGATCTTGAGGTAGGGAGATTACACTGGGTTATCTGGGTGGACCCAGTGTAATCACATGGGTCCTTATAATAAGTGAAAGAGGGAGGCAGGAATCAGGGAGAGATTTGAAGATGCCATTCTGCTGGCTTTGAAGATAGAGGAAGGGGCCATGAGCTTCTAGAAGGTGTGTAGGTCAAGGAAATGAATTCTCCCTTTGAGCCTCCAGGAGGAATATAGCCCTGCTAACATCTTGATTTTAGCCCAGTAAATCCATATTGAAAATCTGACCTTCAGAACCATAAGATAATAAATTTGTGTTGTTTTAACTTTGTGGTAAATTTGTTACAGCAGCGATAGGAAACCATTACAGATTTTGGTACCTGGAAGTGGGGTGCTACTGTAATAAATACCTAAAAATGTGGAAGTAGATTTGGAATTCAGTAGTGTGTAGAAACTGTAAAAATTCTGAAGAACACAATAGCAAGAGCCTAGATTTCCTTGAACAGACTGGTAGTAGAAATATGGTTGTTAACCACTCTGCTAGAGGACTCAGAAAGAGGTGAGGAGCACAGTAGGAAAAATCTATGTTGTTTTAGAGAATACCTAAATGGTTATAAACAAAATCTTGATAGAAACAGTTATTAAAGGTACTGCTGGTGATGACTGGAAGGAAATGAGGAGCATGTTACTGGAAACCGGAGGAAAGGGTACCCTGTTGTGCATCGGCAGAAAGCCCAGATGAAGTTTGTCCTGTAGTTATGTGGAAAACAGATTTGTCAGTGATGAACGTGGATTTTTCTCGGAGGAGATTTCCAAGCAAAGGGTTGAAGATGTAACCAAGTTTCTTCTTCCTGATTATAGTGAAATGTAACAGTTGAGATGGATTGAGGGGACAGCTGTTAAGCAAGAAGGAACTAGACTTGATGACTTGGGGAATTTTCAGGCTATCAAGATTCCAAAAGGTACCAAAATTAGTTTCACTGTCAGGAAAGCTCTTGAGAGAAAGCCAAGGGTGTGGATAAATGTTTTGTGTATTTTTTTAGGTTTTTAGGTAATTAGCAGAAGAAATAGGGTGGAATGCAAGTACTCCATCTTTTAAGAACCAGATGTCTCAATCTTGGCTTTTATTTTTTTTATTGAAGTACAGTTGACACGCAATATTGCATTGGTTTCAGCTGTACAACACAGAGATTCGACAAGTCTATACATTATGCTATGCTTACCACAAATGTAGCTACCATCTGTCACCATACAAAGCTGCCACGATACCATTGACTCTATTCCCTATGCTGTACCTTTCATCCTCATGACTTACTCATTCCATAACTGGAAGTGTGTACATCCCATCCCCTTCACCCGTTCTACCCATATCCCCTGGCAACCATCAGTTTGTTCTCTGTATTTATGGGTTTGTTTCTACTTTGTTTTTTTTTTTTAGATTGCACATGTTAATAAGTGAAACTGTATGGTATTTGTCTTTCTCTGACTTGTTTCACTCAGCACAATACCCTGTAGGTCCATCCATGTTGTTGCAAATGGCAAGATCTTACTCTTTTTTATGTCTGAGTGATACTCAGTGATTCACTGTATATATACATACCACATCTTTATTTAAAAAGTTTTTTTATGGGAGCCTGGGTGGCTCAGTTGGTTAAGCAACTGCCTTCGGCTCAGGTCATGATCCTGGAGTCCCTGGATCGAGTCCCGCATCAGGCTCCCTGCTCAGCAGGGAGTCTGCTTCTCCCTCTGACCCTCCTCTCTCTCATTCTCTCTCTCAAATAAATAAAATCTTTAAAAAAATAAATAAATAAATAAATAAAATAAAAAGTTATTTTATTTTATTTATTTGACAGAGAGAGACACAGCAAGAGGGAACACAAGCAGGGGGAGTGGGAGAGGGAGAAGCAGGCTTCCTGCAGAGCAGGGAGTCTGACGTGGGGCTTGATCCAGAACCCTGGGACCATGACCTGAGCCAAAGGCAGACGCTTAACGACTGAGCCAACCAGGCGCCCCTATTTAAAATTTCTTTTAAAGATTTATTCATTTATTTTATAGAGAGAGCATGTGCGAGCAGGGGAGGGGCAGAAGTAGAGGGAGCAGGAGAATCCCAAGAAGACTCCCTGCTGAGCATGGAGCGCAACATGGGGCTCCATCTATTGATCCTGAGATCATGACCCAAGCTGAAACCAAGATTTGGAAGCTCAACGTCTTTATTCATTCATTTATCGATGTGGAAACTGGGGTTGTTTCAGTAACTTGGCTATTGTAAATAATGCTGCAATAAACATAGGGGTGCATATATCTTTCTGAATTAGTGTTTCCATTTTCTTTGGGTAAATGCTCAGTAGTGGGTGACTGGATTATATGGTATTCCTATTTTTATCTTTTTGGAGGAACCTCCATACTGTTTTCCAGAGTGGCTGCACAGTTTGCATTCCCACCAACGGTGCACATCCTCATCAACACTTGTTATTTCTTGTCTTTTTGGGTTTTTTTGTTCTTTTGTTGTTTTTTTAAGATTTTATTTATTTGACAGAGAGAGACAGTGAGAGCAGGAACACGAACAGGGGTAGTGGGAGAGGGAGAAGCAGGCTCCCCACTGAGCAGGGAGCCTGATGTGGGGCTCGATCCCAGGACCCTGGGATCTTGACCTGAGCCAAAGGCAGACGCTTAATGACTGAGCCACCCAGGCGCCCCTTGTCTTTTTGAAAGTAGCCATTCTGACAGGTGTGAGTTGATATGTCATTGTGGTTTTGTTTACATTTCCCTGATGATTAGTTATGTTGAGCATTTTTGTGTGTGTCTGTTGACTATCTGTATGTCTTTTTTGGAAAAATGTCTGTTTAGGTCCTCTATTTTTAATCAAATTACTTGTTTTTTTTGGTGTTGAGTTGTATAAGTTCTTCATATAGTACGGATATTAACCCTTTATTGGATATACCATTTGCAAATATCTTCTCCCACTCAGTAGGTTACCTTTTCATTTTGTTGATTGTTTCCTTCGCTGTGCAGAAGTTTTTTATTTTGTTGTCCTAATAGTTTATTTTGCTTTTGTTTCCTTTGCCTAAGGAGACATATCTAAAAAAGTGTTGCTAAGGCCAATGTCAAAGAGATTATTGCCTATGTTCTCTTCTAGGAGTTTTATGGTTTAAGGTCTCATGTTTAGGTCTTTAATCCATTTTGAATTTATTTTTGGGTATGGTGTAAGAAAGTGGTCCAGTTGCAGGTTTCAAATGGTCCAGTTTTCCTGTTTTTCCAGCACCATTTATTGAAGAGACTGGCTTTTCCCCATTGTACATTCTTGTCTGTTTTGTTGTAGATTAATTGACCATGTAATTATGCATGGGTTTATTTCTGGGCTCTCTATTCTGTTTCATTGACCTAGGTGTCTATTTTTTGTGCTAGTACTATACTGTTTTGATTACTATGGCTTTGTAGTATCTCTTAAAATATTAGATTGTGATACCTCCAGCTTTATTCTTTGATTGCTTTTGCTATTCAGGGTCTTTTGTGGTTCCATAAAAATTTTTAGTATTATTCTAGTTCTGTGAAAAATACTATTGGCATCTTTATAGGAATTACATTGAATCTATAGATTGCTTTGGGTAGTATGGAATATTAACAGTATTAATTCTTCCAATCCGTAAGCATGGTATGTCTTTCCATTTGTGGTCTTCAGTTTCTTTCTTTCATCAATGTTACATAGTTTTCAAGGTCCAGGTCTTTCACTTCTTTTGTTGTTTATTCCTAGGCATTTTATTCTTTATGATGCAATTGTAATTGGAATTGTTTTCTTAATTTCTCTTTCTGATAGTTTGTTGTTAGTGTATAGAAACATAACTAATATCTGTATTTTTTGGTATATTTTGTATCTGCGAATTTACTGAATTTATTTATTTCTAATATTATTTTGGTGGAGCCTTTAGGGTTTTCTATGTATAGTACCATGCCATCTGCAAATAGTGACAGTTTTACTTCTTCCTTATCAATTTGGATGCCTTTTTTTTTTCCTTTCTGATTGCTGTGTCCTGGACTTCCAGTATTATGTTGAATGGAAGTGGGGAGAGTGGACATCCTTGTCTTGCCCCGATGTTAGAGGAAAGGCTGTCAGTTTTTCACCATTGAGTACATTAGCTGTGGGTTTGTCATTTATGGCCTTTATGATATTGAAATGTGTTCCCTTTAAACCTGCTTTGTTGAAATTTTTTTTTCATGAATAGGTGTTAAATTTTGTCAGATGCTTTTTCTGCATCACTGAGAATACTATATGATTTTTTACCTTTCATTTTGTTATGTGGTATATAACAGACAAAAATCTGGGACCAGATGACTTCACAGGTGAATTCTAGCAAACATTTAAAGGAGAGTAAATACTTAATCTTCTCAAACTGTACCAAAAACAGAAGAGGAAGGAAAGCTTCCAAATACATTCTAAAAGGCCAGCATTACCCTGCTATTAAAACCAAAGACACTACAGAAAGGAAAACTTTAGGCCAATATCCCCAATGAACATAGACACAGAAATCCTCAGCAAAATATTAGCAAGCTGTGTTCAACAATACATTAAAGGGATCATTCACCATGATCAAGTGGGATTTATTCAATCTTTGCTTTGTCTTGAATGTTTAGTCCATTTACATTTAATGTAATGGCTGATATACTTGCATTTATATATACTATCTTATTATTAGTTTTATATTTGAACCATTTATTTAATACTATTTTCCCATTCCTTTCTTGATCTTTTAGATTATTCAAAATTTTATTTTTTCCTTTGTTAACTTGCTTATTATATACATTCTTTTATTGTTACCATAGATATTATAATATTCATCTTTAACTCATTATTATTTCTACCCCTTTCTCATAATTCTGGGATACTAAATCACCTTAATTCCATTTACCATCCCTCACTTTTGCATTATTATTTTCATGCATTTAAATTCTACAATATTTTAAACATTGCTAGATATTACTGTTACTGTTTTTTATAGTCTATATTTGCAGTTTTATAAAGTTGGATTTGAGGGGCTTCTTGAGTCTTTGGGTTGATGTCATTCACTGATAGTTCTCAAATATTGCTTCTGCCCCACACTCCCCCTCAATCTTCTCAGACTACAATATATTATTCTTTTTCACTGTGTCATATATGTGACATATGTCACATGATCTTGTGTTTATTTTCGTTAAAAAAATCTGTGCTTCACATGCAGAAGAATGAAACTCGACCATTCTCTAACACCATTCACAAAGATAAACTCAAAGTGGATGAAAGACCTCAATGTGACACAGGAATCCATCAAAATCCTAGAGAAGAACATAGGCAGTAACCTCTTTGACATCGGCCACAGCAACTTCTTTCAAGATACATCTCCAAAAGCTAGTGAAACAAAAGCAAAAATGAACTTTTGGGACTTCATCAAGATAAAAAGCTTCTGCACAGCAAAGGAAACAGTCAACAAAACAAAGAGGCAATCCACAGAATGGGAGAAGATATTTGCAAATGACACTACAGATAAAGGGCTGGTATCCAAAATCTATAAAGAACTTCTCAAACTCAACACCCAAAAAAACAAATAATCAAGTCAAAAAGTGGGCAGAAGAGATGAACAGACACTTCTCTGAAGAAGACATACAAATGGCTAACAGATACATGAAAAAATGTTCATCATCGTTAGCCATCAGGGAAATCCAAATCAAAACCACACTGAGATACCACCTTACACCAGTTAGAATGGCAAACATGGACAGGGAAAGAAACAACCAATGTTGGAGAGGTTGTGGAGAAAAGGGAACCCTCTTACACTGTGGGTGGGAATGCAAGTTGGTACAGCCACTTTGGAAAACAGTGTGGAGGTTCCTCAAAAATTTAAAAATAGAGCTACCCTATGACCCAGGAATTGCACTCCTGGGTATTTACCCCAAAGACACAGATGTAGTGAAAAGAAGGGCCATATGCACCCCAATGTTCATAGCAGCAATGTCCGCAATAGCCAAACTGTGGAAAGAGCCGAGATGCCCTTCAACAGATGAATGGATAAAGAAGATGTGGTCCATATATACAATGGAATATTACTCAGCCATCAGAAAAGATGAATACCCAACTTTTACATCAACATGGTTGGGACTGGAGGCGATTATGCTAAGTGAAATAAGTCAAGCAGAGAAAGTCAATTATCATATGGTTTCACTTATTTGTGGAACATAAGGAATAGCATAGAGGACATTAGGAGAAGGAAGGGAAAAATGAAGGGGGAGAAATCAGAGGGAGAGATGAACCATGAGAGACTATGGACTCTGAGAAACAAACAGGGTTTTAGAGGGGAGGGGGGTGGGGGGATGGGTTAGCCCGGTGATGGGTATTAAGGAGGGCACGTACTGCATGGAGCACTGGGTGTTATACGAAAACAATGGATCATGGATCACTACATCAAAAACTAATGATGTATTGTATGGTGACTAACATAACATAATAAAATTAAAAAAAAAAATCTGTGCTTCAGTTTGGATATTTTCCATTTTCTTGTCTACTATTTCAGTAATTCTGCATTCTGCTGTTAAGCCTATCTCAGTTCTTGACTTAAGAGATTAAATGTTTTAACTTTTGAATTTTTATTTGATTCTTTAATTCCTAATTCTCTAATGAAATTCTCCATCTTTTCTTCTAACTCCAGTTCCCTGTAAGACTATTTCTATTGAGCATTTTTTCATCTGATTTTGGGTATTTGGACCTATCTTTTGGTATGCATAGGAATTTGTGCGTACGTGTGTGTGTGTGTCTGTGTGTGAGAGAGAGACAGTATATGAAGCATTGTAGAGGATCTGGATGATGGTATCTTTCTCAACAGAGGATTCATCTCTCCCTTTGCACCTTTATGCAGTCAGGCACAGTGTTTAATCAAGGCTGAGTTGAAGCCCTAAGACTTAATCAACCTCTGGTTCACCCTGGCCATCCAGGATTTTCTGCTGAGAGCCCAGTTTGTCCTTTGTGGACCCTCCTCCTGGTAGATGCCCAACTCTGTTTTCTTCCCAGACTACTGAAATTTTTCTTTTCTTTTACTTTTTTTTTTTTAAAGATTTTATTTATTTATTTGAGAGAGAGAATGAGATAGAGCATGAGAGTGGGGAGGGTCAGAGGGAGAAGCAGACTCCCCGCTGAGCAGGGAGCCCGATGTGGGACTCGATCCCAGGACTCCAGGATCATGACCTGAGCCGAAGGCAGTCGCTTAACCAACTGAGCCACCCAGGCGCCCCTTGCTTTGCTTTTTCATACCCTATCTGGTTAAGTTTTTAGTCTTTTGCCCATATAGCCCTAGAATTTCGCAGATGTTCTGAGGGGAAAACTGGCTGTGTGTTTGAGTCCTGGTTTCTCTGTCATCCAGCTACAGCCTTCTACTGGTTCAAAGCTGTATTCTACCTTTGCCAACACTTAGAATTGGTAAATACTTCCAGTGTAAAAGTAGCTACATACATCAGCTTAAATCCTCAGTGTTCTCTCCAGAGTCTTAACCCTTAACAACTTTCCTGTACTTTGAAACAGATGATTTCAGTATTTCATATTGGCATTTATAGTTATTCTTGGAAGAAACACTGGACTGCCACAAAGCTATTATATCCCATCTGGAAATGTCAGTGCCTCAGAAGAGTCCTTTTTGGGGCACCTGGGTGGCTCAGTCGTGAAGCGTCTGCCTTCAGCTCAGGTCGTGATCCCAGGATCCTGGGATCGAGCCCCGCATCAGGCTCCCTGCTCTGCGGGGAGCCTGCTTCTCCCTCTCGCACTCCCCCTGCTTGTGTTCCCTCTCTCACTGTGTCTCTCTCTGTCAAATAAATAAAATATTTTAAAAAAAAGAGTCCTTTCTACACCATATATTTCATCCATTTAAAGTATATATTCAACATAATAAAATTAAAAAATAAATAAAGTATACATTCATTGGTTTTTAGTATATTCACAGAGTTGTGTAACCAGTATCAGTTTTAGAACATTTTCTTTAACCCTCTCCCTCCAAACTTAC
Source organism: Neomonachus schauinslandi (assembly GCF_002201575.2). Taxonomy (NCBI): domain Eukaryota; kingdom Metazoa; phylum Chordata; class Mammalia; order Carnivora; family Phocidae; genus Neomonachus; species Neomonachus schauinslandi. The sequence goes on along the minus strand of NC_058415.1, from coordinate 247,626 downwards.
ACCTTTTTGCTGTCACCCCCAATCCTTCCATTCCTCCTAGCCCTAGGCAATTGGTAATCTTCTTTCTGTAACAATATAAGTTCTCCTGTTCTGAACATTTTATATTAATGGAATCATTCAATATCTGGCCTTCTGTGACTGACTTCTTTTACTTAGCATAATGTTTTCAAGATTCATCCACATTGTAGCATGTATCAGTACTTTATTCCTTTTTATGGCTGAATAACGTATTGTATGGATATAGCACTTTTTTTTTTTTTTTTTTTTAAGATTTTATTTATTTGCGAGAGAGGGAATGAGAGACAGAGAGCATGAGTGGGAGGAGGGTCAGAGGGAGAAGCAGACTCCCTGCTGAGCAGGGAGCCTGATGCGGGACTCGATCCCGGGACTCCAGGATCATGACCTGAGCCGAAGTCAGTCGCTTAACCAACTGAGCCACCCAGGCGCCCTGGGTATAGCACATTTTTTAAACCATTATTAGTTCACAGACATTTAGGTTGTTTCTATTTTTGAATATTAGGAATAATGCTACTATAAACATTTATGTGCAATTTTTATGTGGACAAATGTTTTCATTTCTTTTGGGTATATACCTAGAAGTGGACCTCTTGGGTCATATTGTAACTCTATGTTTAACTTTTTGAGGAATTGCCACTGTTTCACAAAGTGGCTGTAACATTTTCACCATCACCACCTGAGGATTCCAATTTTTCCACTTCCTCACTAATGTTTATTATTATCTTTTTTATTGAAGCCATCCTAGTGGGCATATTTCCCTGATGACAAATAATATTGAGCATCTGTTTTATTATAGTCATCTCAGTGAATTTTCAAGGGGTATTTTCTTTTCTTTTTAAAGATTTTATTTATTTATTTGAGAGAGAGCAAGAGAGAGCACGAGCAGGGTGACGGGCAGAGAGAGAAGCAGACTCCCCTCTGAGCAGGGAGCCCGATGCAGGACTCGATCCTGGGACTCAGGGATCATGAGCCGAAGGCAGACACCCAACTGACTGAGCCACCCAGGCGCCTGAAGGGGTATTTTCTATGTGACCTTATGACTAAAGATATTGAGGATCTTTTCATGTGCTTTTGGCCATTTGTTTATCTTAGAAATGTATATTCAGATCCTTTACCCATTTTAATTGGATTATTATTTTTTATTCAGTTATAAGAGTTTTTTTTTTTTGGGCGCCTGGGTGGCTCAGTTGGTTAAGCGACTGCCTTCGGCTCAGGTCATGATCCTGGAGTCCCTGGATCGAGTCCCGCATCAGGCTCCCTGCTCGGCGGGGTGCCTGCTTCTCCCTCTGACCCTCCCCCCTCTCATGTGCTCTCTCTCTCTAATTCTCTCTGTCTCAAATAAATAAATAAAATCTTTAAAAAAAAAAAAAAAAAAGAGTTTTTTTTTTTTAAGATCTTATTTATTTATTTGACAGAGAGAAACACAGCGAGAGAGGAAACACAAGCAGGGGGGAGTGGGAGAGGGAGAAGCAGGCTTCCCACCAAGCAGGGAGCCCAGTGCGGGGCTCAATCCCAGGACCCCGGGATCATGACCTGAGCCGAAGGCAGACGCTTAACAACTGAGCCACCCATGCGCCCGAGTTATAAGAGTTCTTTATGTAGTCTAGATACAAGTCCCTTATTGGACATATAATTTGCAAAAATTTTATCCCAGTTTTTGGGTTGTCTTTTCACTTTTTTTTTTAAAGATTTTATTTATTTATTTGTCAGAGAGAGAGCAAGAGCGCATAAGCAGGGGGGCAGTGAGCAGAGGGAGAAGCTGGCTCCCCACTGAGCAAGGAGCCCAATGTGGGACTTGATCCCAGGACCCGGGGATCATGACCTGAGCTGAAGACAGACGCTTAACCAACTAAGCCACCCAGGCTTCCCATCTTTTCACTTTTTTTTTTTTTAAAGATTTTATTTATTTATTTGACAGAGAAAGACACAGCGAGAGAGGGAACACAAGCAGGGGGAGTGGGAGAGGGAGAAGCAGACTCCCTGCCGAGCAGGAAGCCCGATGCGGGACTCGATCCAGGGACTCCAGGATCATGACCTGAGCCGAAGGCAGTCACTCAACCAACTGAGCCACCCAGGCGCCCCTCACTTTTTTGATGATATCCTTCTAAGCACAATTAATTAAGTCCAGTTTATCTATTTTTTTCTTTAGTTGCTTGTGCTTTTGATTTTATGTCTAAGGAATCATTGCCAAATCCAGTGTCACAAAGATTTACCTTTTAGTTAAATGTAAATTTGGCTAAATATAAGAACATTGGGCCTTTGATCCACTTTGAGCTAATTTTTTTATATGGTGTGAAGTAGGGGTTCAACTTCATCCCTTTACCTGTGGATATCTACTTGTCCCAGCACTGTTTGTTGAAAAACTTTTTTTTCCATTTTAAATTGTTTTGACACCTGTGTTGAATATTAATTGACTATAAATATGAGGGTTTATTTCTGGATTCTCAGTTACATTCCATTGACCTGTATGTCTCTCTTTATGCTAGCACCACACTGTTTTGGGGGGTAAAAAAGCCTTTTTTTAATCCTCTTTTTAAAAGAAAGAATGGACTTATTCAGTGGACTGGTAAGTGCAAAATGAATGGCAGAATATAGTTTATTTCTTACATGAGATGTTAATGACATGGCATAGAAAAGAATGCACAAATCGTATGTTTACAGTTTTATGAATTAATCAGCTTATTTTTTGAAACTAGTACACCAATGAAAACAAGACCGAAACTACTCAGAATATCATCAGTAGCATAGAAAGAATGGCATGATATTTTTAATAAGATTTATTTTTTCCTTCAAAATAGTAATATAAGATATTGGTATTTAGTGAGAACCTTATATGTTGTAGCATATTAAAAATTATTAAAAGTAAGTTCCTGAGTATCTTGTTCCCATTCTTCGATCCTCATCCTTCACATTGAATAAGAATGTGTTTTTCAGGGATCAGTGTCATTCAAGGATGTAACAGTGGACTTCAGCAGGGAGGAGTGGCAACAATTGGACCTTGCCCAGAAAAGCCTGTACAGAGATGTAATGCTGGAAAACTATTTCAACTTGATGTCAGTGGGTAAGTACAGCTCCACTGGGGGTAAGGCTGTACCTGTTGGAGTATATTTTCATTCTCAATGGAATTTTTGAAATCTGTGGGATTTCTGAGGTATGTGGGAGTTCTAAAGACTGCAGGACATCTGAAGTGTATACTAGTTTTGTCCTTATTTTGTTCTATGTTATTAATTATCCCTTTGGGGTATAATGAATATACTTCTCTCTGCATGAACTTTTCTGGAAAGTAAATGGAGTGCTTCATTGAATGGCCTCTGAAACCAAGTCTTCTATCATTTCCTGTTAATAGGGTGTCAAGTTCCCAAAGCAGAAGTCATCTTCAGTTTGGAGCGAGAAGAGCCATGTCTGCTGGATGGTGAAATCTCAAGCCACAGCTGTCTCGGTGAGTAGAGAACAAGGGCATGGGAGACAGCATGAGTGACCTGGAGTTGTACTGGCAGAGGCTGGCAGCTGTGAATGGCACTTCTGTAATACTCTGCACTTCTGGAACTGCATGGGTGGAGTTGGTGTAGTCCCCTTGGACATCTGAAAGCCATCTCCACTTAAGGCCTCTTCCCGTAGCAGAATCTTTGTCTTTGCTTGGGGCGCCTGGGTGGCTCAGGGGCACCTGGGTGGCTCAGTTGGTTAAGCGACTGCCTTCGGCTCAGTTCATGATCCTGGAGTCCCGGGATCGAGTCCCACATCGGGCTCCCTGCTCAGTGGGGAGTCTGCTTCTCCCTCTGACCCTCCCCCCTCTCATGTACACTCTCTCTTTCTCGCTCTCTCAAATAAATAAATAAATAAATCTTTAGAATCTTTGTCTTTGCTTGACTTTCTAGGTGGGAATGTGCTATGATTACTGGTACTTTGGATCTAGGATCCTGCTTTATGGTTTTTCTCCCTTTCTCTAACATTTTTATTCTTTTTACCTCCATCACATCAAGGTCTTAAATCCTTTTCTTACACATTCAGAAACTCATTGATTTACCTTTTTAAAAAATTACTGTGGGACACATTCTTGAGGGTTTCTTTTCATTTTCTCTCTTTCCCCTTAGTGCTTCAGAATTGTCATTTAGAGATGGCCTTCCTTTATTATGTCCCATGCCTTTCCTCCATCCGTCAACTTTGAGGGTACCATCACTACATTTGGGGGACAGCTTTCTACTGTATATGACAGAAGTAGTTATGTTTCCTGACATTTTCTTTTTAGTTGGCTAGTGTAACGCAACACTGACTTGATCTTTCTAACTAATTTACTTATTTTGACATTTTTCAAAAAGTTTTTGTACTTTGTTTACAGGAAATTGAGTTAATTATATTCCTTAGTTGTTAATTAATATCATTATCAGTATGTTCACCCTGCGCCCAATTTTATTTTTTTAGATCTCTCTTTTAATTCTCACTCCTCATATGTATTTTTATCCTTAGGGTTAACTGCTCTAATGTAGTTGATATGTTTGCTATCTGTCCTTGAATTTATAGGGTATTTGTAAAATTTAAATTGTTGGTATTTTTAATTTGTAGAAATGGCATGGTGCTATATGTCCTATTCAGGTTCTTATTTTTTTTCTGTTAGCACTAAATTGGTTCATGTTGCAATGTGCTTTTCTAGAAAAGTTCATTGCTTCTACTGAGGCATAGCATTCCATACTGTGGATATATACCACATTTTACTTGTCCGGCTTCCCACTACTACAATTAATACTTCAGTCAATTTCTTCATGAACTGTTCTTTGGGAATGAGAATTTCTTTGGGAAGAGTAATGGGATCGCCTTATCATCAGGTTATAGTATTCTGTTTGATGAAGTATGACCACATTATTTTCTACAATCCCAAGTGTACAAAGACATCAGTTTCTCTACAGCCCTGCCCCTATTTCTAATAATTTCTAATAATTTGGTCAATCCAGTGGATTGTAACTTCTAATTACTACTTTAATTTGTGCTTCTCTAATAAAATATTTTGAACATCTCATCATGTATCTTGTAACAGATTCTGACTTCATTACTCTTCCCAGTTTTATTGAGAAATAACTGACATATATCACTATATAAATTTAAGGCATACAACATGATGGTTTGATATGTATATACTGTGAAATGATTACCACCATAGGTTCAGATAAAATCCATCTTCTCATATGGATACGATAAAAAAAAAAGAAAGGGAAAATTGTTTTTTCTTTGTGATGAGAACTCAGGATCTACTCTCTTAACAACTTTTCTATATACTGTACAGCAGTGTTAGCTCTAGTCACCATGCTGTGCTTCACATTCCAATACTTACAGCTGGAAGTTTGTATCTTTTGACCACCTTCTTCTGGTTCCTCTCCCCGACCCTCTGCCTCTGGTAACCACAGGTCTGATCTCCTCTTCTATGAATTTGTTTTTTTTGGTTTTTTCTTTAGATTCCACATGTAAGTGAGATTATGTAGTATTTGTCTTTCTCTGACTTATCTCACTTAGAATTATGCTTTCAAGGTCCCATCCATGTTGTTGCAAATGGTAGGATTTCCTCATTTTTTTATGGCTAAATAATATTCCATTGTATATATACACTACAACTTTATCCATTCATTCACTGATGGACACTTAGGTTGTTTGCATGTCTTGACTATTATAAATATTACTACAATGACTGGAGTTGCAGATATCTTTTCGAATTAGTGTTTTTGTTTGCTTTGGATATATTCCCAGAAGTGGAATTGCTGGATCATATGGTAGTTCTGTTTTTAATTTTGACGATCCTCTATACTGTTTTCCATAGTGGCTACTCCAGTTTACAATCCCACCAAAGGTACACGAGGATTCCCTTTTCTCCACATCCATGCCAGCATTTGCTATCTCTTGTCTTTTTGATGATGGAAATTTCTAACAGGCATGAGGTGATGTCTTTTTGTGGTTTTGATTCACATTCCTCTGATGATGATTGAGCATCTTTTCATACACCAGTCAGCCTTTCATGTATCTACTTTGGAGAATATCCATTCAGGTCCTTTGCCCATTTATTTTCTGATTTAGATAATATTTATTTTTTTTAAGTTTGTATTTAAATTCCAATAGTTAACACATAGTGTCTTAGTAGTTTCAATATATTGATTCAACATTTACATACAACACCTGGTGCTCACCACAGGAGCACTCCTTAATCACCAGCACCTATTTCCCTGTCCCCTCACCCACCTCCCTTCTGGTAACCATCAGTGTGTTCTCTACAGTTTTTTGTTTTGTTTTGTTTTTTTTAGATTTTATTTATTTGAGGGGGGGGCATGCATGAGAGAGCATGAGCAGGGGGGAGGGGGAGGGGTGGAGAGAGACACAGACTCCCCGCTGAGCAGGGAGCCAGATGCAGGACTCAATCCCAGGACCCTGGGATCACAACCCAAGCTGAAGGCAGATGCTTAAACAACTGAGCCACCCAGGCACCCAGTGTGTTCTCTCTGTTTCTTGGTTTGCCTCTCTCTCTTTTTTTTCCCCCTTGGCTCATTTGTTTTTTAAATTCCACATATGAGTGAAATCATATGGTATTTGTCTTTCTCTGACTGATTTATACTATCTCCATAAAGGTCGTTGCAAATGCCTTTGCCCATCCCCCCCCCCAGTTTTTATTTAAATACCAATTAGCTAATATACAATGTAACATTAATTTCAGGTGTACAGTGTAGTGGTTCAACACTTCCATACAAGTGCTCATCACAAGTGCCCTCCTTAATCCCCATCACTCATCTGACCCATCCCCTCACTCACCTCCCATCCAGTAACCATCAGTATGTTCTTTATAGTTAAGAGTTTGTTTCTTGGTTTGCCTCTCTTTTTTTCTCTCCTATGTTCATTTGTTTTATTTCTTAAATTCCACATACAAATGGAATCATATGGTATTTGTCTTTCTCTGACTGACTTATTTCACTTAGCATAATACTCTCTAGCTCCATCCATGTCATTGCAAATGGTAAGATTTCATTCTTTTTATGGCTGAGTAATACTCCATTATATACACCCCATATCTTCTTTTCTTCTTTATCCATTCATCAGTCGGTGGACATTTGGGCTTTTTCCATACTTTGGCTGTTGTTGATCATTTTTGTGTCCTTTGGGTAAATACCTAGTAGTGTAATTGCTGGATCATAGGGTAGTTCTATTTTCACAATTTTGAGGAATCACCATACTGTTTTCCACAATGGCTACACCACTTTGCATTCCCACTAACAATGTAACAGAGTTACCTTTTCTCCACATCCTCGCCAACACCTGTTCTTCCTTGTGTTGTTGATTTTAGCTATTCTGACTGGTGTGAGCTATGGTATCTCATTGTAGGTTTGATTTGTATTTCCCTGATAATGAGTGATGTTGAGCATATTTTCATGTGTCTCTTAGCCATCTATAATTCTTCTTTGGAAAAATGTCTATTCATGTCTTCTGCCCATTTTATTCCCCACTGGATTATTTGGTTTTTGGGTGTTAAGTTTTATAAGTTCTTTATATATTTTGGATACTAACCCTTTATCAGTTACGTCAATTGTAAATATCTTCTCCCATTCCATAGGTTCCCTTTTAGTTTTGTTGATTGTTTCCTACACTGTGCAGAAGCTTTTTATTTTGATTAAGTCCCAATAGTTTATTTTGCTTTTGTTTCCCTTGCCTCAAGAAACATATCTAGTAAGAAATTGTTATGGCCTATGTCAAAGAGGTAGGATTTTTATGGTTTCCTGTCTCACATTTAGCTCTTTAATCCATTTTGAATTTATTTTTATGTATGGTGTAAGTAAGTGGTCCAGTTTCATTCTTTTGCATGTTGCTGTCCAGTTTACCCAACCCCATTTGTCGAAGAGACTTTTTTCCATTGGATATTCTTTTCTGCTTTGTCAAAGATTAATTAACCATATATTTGTGGGTTCATTCCTGGGTTTTCTCTTCTAATTCCATTGATCTGTGTGTCTGTTTCTGTGCCAGTACAATACTGTCTTGATCACTACAGCTTTGTAATATTACTTGAAGTCCAGAATTGTGATGACTAGCTTTGCTTTGCTTTTTCAAGATTGCTTTGGCTATTCAGGGTCTTTTGTAGTTTCATACAAATTTTAGGATTGTTCTAGCTCTGTGAAAAATGCTGTTGGTATTTTGATAGGGATTGCATTAAATGTGTAGATTGCTTTGGGTAGTATAGACATCTTAACAGTATTTGTTTTTCCAGTCCATGATCATGGAATGTCTTTCCATTTCTTGGTGTCATCTTCAATTTTTTCATCAGCGTTTTATAGTTTTCAGAGTACAGATCTTTTACCTCTTTGATTAGGTTTATTCCTAGGTATCTTATTATTTGGGGTATAATTGTAAATGGGATCGATTCCTTGATTCTCTTTCTGCTGATTTATTATGGGTGTATAGAAATGCAACAGATTTCTGTATGTTGATTTTGTATCCTGTGACATTACTAAATGCACGTATCAGTTCTAGCAATTTTGGGTGGAGTCTTTTAGGTTTTCTATGTAGAGTATCATGTCATCTACAAATTGTGAACGTTTGACTTCTTCCTTGCCAATATGGATGCCTTTTATTTCTTCTTCTTGTCTGATTGCTGTGGCTAGGACTTCCAGTGCTTTGTTAAATAACAGTGGTGAGAGTGGACATCCCTGTCTTGTTCCTGACCATAGAGAAAAAGCTCTCCGTTGTTCCCCACTGAGGATGCTATTAGCTGTGGGTTCTTCATATATAGCCTTTATTATGTTGAGGTATGTTCCCTTTATCCCTACTTTGTTGAGGGTTTTTATCATGAATGGTTTTATTGAGAATTTTTGCATCCATGTTCATCAGGGATGTTGGCCTATAGTTCTCTTCTTAATGGAGTCTTTGTCTGGTTTTGGTATCAGGGTAATGCTGGCCTCATAGAATGAATTTGGAAGTTTTCCTTCCTTTTCTGTTTTTTGGAATAGTTTGGGAAGAATACGTATTAACTCTTCTTTAAATGGTAGAATTCACCTGTGAAGCTACCTGGTCCTGGACTTTTGCCTGTTGGGAGATTTTTGACTACTGATTCAATTTCTTTCCTGGTTATCAGTCTGTTTAAATTTTCTATTTTTTCCTGTTTCAGTTTTTGTAGTTTATATGTGTCTAGGAATTTATCTATTTCTTCCAGGTTGTCCAATTTGTTGGCATATAGTTTTTCATGATATTCTCTTAAAATTGTTTGTATTTCCATGCTACTGGAGAACCAGCTCTTGGTTTCATTGATCTGTTCTATTTTTTTTTTTTAAAGATTTTATTTATTTATTTGAGAGAGAGAATGAGATAGAGAGAGCATGAGAGGGGGGAGGGTCAGAGGGAGAAGCAGACTCCCCGCCGAGCAGGGAGCCCGATGCGGGACTCGATCCCGGGACTCCAGGAT